>NW_026557876.1:5809805-5875173 GCF_026930045.1 Uloborus diversus | reverse complement strand
GGGTTTCGAGAACGAATTCTGAAGTTCGTTTTAGAATTTTGCGTTTGGCAACAGCAGTTTGTTTTGTTTTCCAGCGTGATTTTCGGTTTTTGTTTTCGCAGGTATATTTGTGTTCAGTGCATTTTCTGATCGGAATGTTCTAATAGTCTTTTTGCAATCTTTTCTTTTTGTGAAATTTTATAGCACAAAATATCTATATTTGTGCTACAAAGCATTGGTTATTTCCTGTTAGTTCTCAACACAAAGACGGTTTTTATTTATTTATATAAGCTATGTTTGTGACACTTCTATCCCTGAAAAAATTGTGAGTTGCTGTATTAATTATCAATAAATTTCACTTTGTTCTTTTTTTTTGTCTACAAAGTACACTTTTTTCAAAAATTATTCTTTCAACTACAGGAAAGTCATTTCAGGTGTAAGTTATAATTTTGTTTGAGGGTTTTTTTTTTAATAAAATCATTGATGAGAATAAATAAATAATATATATGTATTATATCTTTTTTCATAGCAAAACTATTCATATAATGTGTCCTATATTTTTTGTGGAAAATGTCCTATATGTGACAAGTCGATCACTTCTACCCCTGTTTTACTGATGAAACTGTCATTTCAGGGGAATGAAGAAACGAAAGAATGGTCAACAATGAACGCTACCTACAGGAGTTTAGGGTTAATCCACTTAAGTTCAGGTTACCATTTCAACTATCAAAATATCATCCAACAGGCAAAGGCTTTGTTCAAATGTAGAAACAATTTTCCCCCATCATACCATGACAGATGAAAAATTTTTTTTAGTTTTAGTTTTCTAGTTTTTTTATATTAGCGTATAAAATTTTTATCAGAATATACTTTCAATTTTTATGCAATACCTTGTTGCACACATTTTAAATTTATACTAGCTACGTTGCCCGGCTTTGCACGGTCCACCTCGAAAATAAATGTTATGTCAAGTGAAGCGTATTCAACAATCAGGCTTAAACAAAGAAAAAGAAAAAAAAAATCAGTAAAATTTTGTGGCAGATTGCGGAAAAATAACCATAAAGTAAACATTTTAAATTCCCCGAGTACAGGAGAAGCCTTTAAAACAATACCCAGAATTTTAGTTGCTCATATTCGAGACAAAAAAATGGCAACAGATCTTTTTACTCAATAATTTTCATCACCCGCTACATATTTTAATAAAAGCATTGTTGCGGAAAGTTGAGATGAAGCACTCAATAATAGTTTGAATGGACGAAAGCCTTCGAAAAATAGGGATTTTATGTCGAAATCTAAGTGTCATAATTAATAGTTTTTAATTAATATCTCCGCTAATGGGGTGGTTTCCTTCAGTCAAAAGTACTACTTTTAGTCATTGAAATGAATAGAATGAGCAAAAAAAAAAATAATAACATGGGCTCAGAAAATACTTTCATTTTCCTAGCAGTTTTCTTTAAACTACTTTTTTTTAATGTCCGATTTTACAAACAAGGCGTGGTTTTTATGATGTCACAAATGATGTACTTTGCCGCATCTTTCTACTACGTTTCCACATTATGATAATCAAGCACCGAATTAAAGTTGCTATCAACCCTATCGTTGCCAATACACGTGAGTAAAGATGCGAATTAAATATTTAGCTCTGTGAGTGGCGACATAGAATGGCATTTCATCATTTGTGATGTCATCGCCAAGAAATGTAAACGATGAAAGCTCACCGATTTAAGTAATTTTTAAAAAATATTAAACTTAAACAAATTATTTAAAAAATGGTCAGATCCTATGTTTTTAAGCATGCTCTTTCAGGAAAAAATACTTTAGAAATTTTGGAAACGACCCGATTATTATCGGAGGATAATGTTAAATAGCTAAACATAAAGATGGGAAGATTGCGAATCCATCAATAGGTGGTTCGTTGGTCAGTTCACTGTCTTTCGGGAGAAGTAACTTGGACATAGATACATAGCTACATATGCTCAGTTTTTAATTATATAAGATGCTCTACTCTTTCTTCGAGAATTATAACCAATTTCAATACGAGAAAGAGGTATGGTACTACTCTCTTTACATCAGAATAATAAGTTATCCACTATAATATTAAAATCTGTTCGCGTCCGTCTGTCTGTCTGTCTATCTGTCTGTCTGAAGATCGATCTTCTCGAGAACTGCTGCGAATCGAGAGTCAAACGAGATACCGATCAATTCGAAATTTTCCAAAGGAAACAATAGGACCAATCTCGTAATTGTGCGACTTTAATTAGCGGAGATATTAATTAAAACGTTAATTAACATAACGTACTTCAGGAATTTTTATTTCTTTCCTGTTGCCATTTTGCATATGGGTGAGCAAGTAAAATTCTAATAATTCTTTTAAAAGAGATTTTTTGGCTGCTGTCCAAATCTTAAAACGACGTTTCCATCTAGAATTTTTATTTTAAATTAG
Source organism: Uloborus diversus (assembly GCF_026930045.1). Lineage (NCBI taxonomy): Eukaryota > Metazoa > Arthropoda > Arachnida > Araneae > Uloboridae > Uloborus > Uloborus diversus. Next base: position 5,872,751 of record NW_026557876.1, on the reverse strand, counting down.
TTTAAAATTGGTTGCACTATTCGGACATAGCCTTTATTTTATCGTCTGTCTTTTTTTTTAAATTTTTACATTCAACGTTCTTAACTTTTTTCAGCTTAGGAAAGTTGTTTCTTTAGCTATGTTTATAGATTGTAGTGTAAGTTTATCATTCACCGGCCTCATATTTCGGTACATTTAGGATGTGTGACTAATTATGTTTATTTTGTTGGACCTTTTCCCGTCACATGGGTGAGTTTTCGAATTGTAATAAATCTCTTTTTCCTTCCTGTTTCGATTTTTGCAATACAGTTTGTATCGTTAAAAGAAGACGTTAAATTAAGATTGTTTGGATTTCTTTAAGTGAAACAGAGTTGAACAAAAAAGATCGTTTTTAAGGATTTTAACTAAAGCTTAATTGGAATCTCATGACTTGATAGTAAATTAATACTTATTGGTATTTAATAAGTCTTGGTGCTTTAGTTTCACGTAATCAACAAAAAAGTGTGTGTCATTTTATGTAAAAAGATGATCGTAATTGTACATAAATATTTCAGATATAGTCTATCAGATTTAATTCAGTTTAAAGTGACCAGAGATTATAGTTGATAATGCATATATTTTCATCTTTTGTGGTAATTGAAAATACTCATAACTTGTATCATTGATAACTATGATTAAAGTTAAAGAGATTTTTGCCAAAAATATGCTTTACTGGTATTTTGCAAACCTTGCATTACGCGTATTTATTTACTCCTTTGCACTTTAGATACTGACGTCAGAGTAATACAAAAACATCAGTTGGACATCTCTTTCATGTTTTAAGTAGCCGTGCAACGCCGGGCACGCAGCTAGTTTGAAAAGAAATTTTGTTTTGCATCTACTATTGGTTTGATTTTGGTTGGTAAGAGGAATCACAAGACTTTCTTTTCCTGAGAACATGATTCACTCAAATGCCTCGAAAGTCTGAAATTCTGTAAATAGACAGCCTGATATCAAATATTCATGCATGCACTAGCCTATAACAAAACTCGAAACAATGTGTCCTAACAAGTTTCGTTATTTCTAGTTTTGGTTCCTAAATTGGAAAGTAAAATAAATAAATAAACCATAAAAAGTACGGGGACGGTTGCCCCCCCCCCCCCGAATCGCTGCCACTGTATATCTATAATTATGTGTGTCACTTAATAAACTGTTAAAAAGCAAAAATTCCCAATGTCTGAACAAATACCTGTAAAAATTTGATCTGTTTCATCTTTACAGATAGAACTTTCAATACAAAACACTAAATAATAAACATACTGTGTTTATTGATTTTTAGAACAAATATAGAGACTAGTTTATTTTAATCATACATAAACATCACATGTAATGAAAATATTTCTTATATACAAACTATTTAAATGATAATCACACAAAAGTGCTTTTAAAAAGCATGCTCTTGCACGTGCTTGACAGTTTTTGCACCTGGAAAACACAAAGAATAGATTCTGTTAGTAAATTAAATGATGGGGAAATCCCTAATAATTAAAATATTATTTGAGGAGTAATTTATCAAAAGGGAACACATCCACTTTTTAGAAAAATTCCTTTTATGACCTTTTCTAAATCTTGCAGATGACCTTTATCAAATCACTTCCTCTCAAGAAGTTCAAACATGGAAAATACTGTTACGGATTCGGTGCGACTTCCACTTTCTTGAAATGAAGACACAGTTCTTGATAAAAACACAGGAAATTTATTTACACTATGTACAGGCAATTTCTTCAACAACTGCTAAATTATTCATCAGCAATTAAGCAATTATCGCACAACACCGTAAACTCAACGTTTACACACGTATTTACTTCCAAATACGAAAACAACACAGAGAAATGCCTCGCTATAAACAGAGCAAAATGCCCTCAGCTCGAAATATCAATCCAAACAAACTGTTTATCCATCGCTAACGGCTTAAATACACCGGAAAGAATTTTCTCAAATATTCCACACGCTTCTCGAAATGCGTTGACCGTTATCAATGAAAAGAAAGAAAATAGGGGTCGTATACTTTAGCCGAATGAAAAAGGGGTTGTATATTCATTACGGGAAACTATTTACAGGTTACGTTCCTACAATATTTACTATTTACAGGATTTGTAACAATACTATTTTATTGAAGGGTAAAGTGGGGCTTTTTGATCAAAAGGTAACAAATCTGTCTCTGCACGTTTTGTTTTGAACAAAAGGGGACATATACTGAAAGAATCTGTAGTACGAAGACTTTTAGATCCAAAGGAACAGATGTCCGAAATCCTCAAATTTTAACACACTACTTTTAGGCTCATGCACTTCAATAAGAGAATTTGAGAAGGTGAACTACAGTCGAGCCTACATATACAGTCGACGCTCGATATAACGACCATCTCCGTGCCAGAGAAAAAGGTCTTTATAATCAGGTCATTATAAGAGATAGAATTTTTTAAAAATATACACATGCATCATGTATGTTCCGTTGTTTCAATACAATTGGCACTTTTTTAAAGATTCCAGTAAAATGTCCAAATTATTTTTTATCATGGGATTTTTCATTTTTAATTATGGGTGCAAAATATGACAAAATATTTCTAAGTAGAAAATATAGGAAAAATTGTATTACAGTACTTACAAATCATTTATTTTCTGAAGATAAAATCAGAAAGAGTTGCTTTCCTTTTTAGCACATATGATTTTTGCAAAACATAATTTTCCATTCAAAGAAACTAAAAAGTCTCTCGAGCATTTGAAACATTTTTCATACTGGGAACTTTGGTCTCAATTATTTCTTCTTCATCTGATCATGATACATTAATTTGTTTTTGTGCACAATATCGAGAGGTACTTCATTTTCTGACAGACACGTGTTTGACACATTCTAAATCATAATTGATTTTAGCATAACAGTTAAAATTTAACACTTCTACCAATTTCATTTTTTTTTAGAAATTTTATACATCATTTCATCTTTTTCGTCGAAATTTTCATCTTGGATTGCCTGAAAAATCGTTTAAGCATTTTTCCTTTGCTTTTTAAAATCAACATGGTGGAGGCAATTCTTGATGGTCTTTTCTGAATTCCATGCTGATTTAGAAAGATGCAAAGCTGTAAGGATACCCACTTTGTAATCTTCACCTTCTTCCAGTCCGTAGACGGTAATGAAGGTCATTTCAAGTTACATATCAGTAGCATTGGAAAAAACACCAGGAATAGTGTGAATCGCTGAATTCGGTCGCTGTATTGGATTAAATGGTGCAGAGCAGTTGTTATAGCGGAAGCAAATTAACATAGAGTTCATTGGAACAAAGTTGGGACTATTACCACTGGTCGTTATAATGGATTGGTCTTTATAATGAGTGGTCGTTATAATGAGCGCCGACTGTATCAAACTTCCACATATTCAAAATTTTCTATATATCGAAATCCCAGCAAATTTCCATGTTCATTACATAAAAAATTGTTTCTCTGTATCGAAAAAATCTCTATATATCGAATTTTTTTTCGAGACATTCGTAGATTTTTTTTTTCCACTTTAGACTGTTTGTCTCATGAAAAAATGAAGGTTAGGGGAGAAAATTATGTTTACTAAAGGTTGCTAAGAAACTCATAAGAAATCTGGGTTTGAGGGGTGTGTAGATAGGTCGTTGTTCCGTTCTGGAGTTCTTAAATTCCGTCAAGTTTATTTCAAATCTAAGTTGTAACAGTAACACTGTAAAATCAGTTTCAAGTTAACCCTTTTGTCTGTTGATTATCATTCCTAGTCTTTTTGCTTCAGTAAAAATCATTCAAGTTAAATAGAATGATTTTTTACTATTCTCACGATTACATTGTCAAAACGAAAATCCCCTCATGTTGCGGATCAAGTTGAACTGCCGAAGAATGAAGGTGCATGAAGGCACAAAAATGTAATTTCTGTTAGTTTTTCAGTTATTAACTTTCTTTTAATCCGATGCTCGTATAAATTAGAAATCGGGTTTCATGCACGAAAATTAACTATAATTTTAATGTTTTAGGAGATTTCTATGATAAAATAAGATCGTTTCTATATATCGAAATTTCTATACATCGAATTTTTTTCCGGCAATTTGCTACTTTGATATATGGAGGTCCGACTGTATTAGGGTTTCGGTGAAATTGGAATTCTCAACATTCAGGTTTTCCTTCAAAAAGGCACATATCCAAAGTTAAGATGGCGATATCTCTTTTTTTTTTTACACAAACATCTCTTACTCTGGGCCATAATTTGCTGTGCCCAGAGAAGTTGATAAAACTATTTTGCTCTTACCCTCATTCAATTCTCTCACCTCCTGAACATTTTTCGAAAATGAATATGTTCCCTTTTGATAAATTACTCCTCATTTGTATCTTCGACTACCACTTCAGAGGCTTTATACTTGTTTTATTATGTACTAGTGGTACCCGCACGGCTTCGCCCGTAATAGAAAAATTAAAAGGTCTTTTGGTTCGCCTGTATATTTACAAATGATGTGTAGTGAATTTTCTCGCCAATTGGCTTGTGCCCATGTTACGGTTCTACGTTATGATAATTTCGTAATTTATTCGTCCATCTTATGATATTTTTGTTTTTAAAATTGGAATAGAAAAAGAACCATATCGAATTTTCGAAAAATCGCTTCGAGGTGCACACCCCCATGCTACATACTAACTTTGTGCCAAATTTCATGAAAATCGGCCGAACGGTCTAGGCGCTATGCGCGTCACAGACATCCTACAGGCATCCAGACATCCTCCGGACAGAGAGACTTTCAGCTTTATTATTAGTAACTAGTGGCACCCGCACGGCTTTGCCCGTAACAGAAAAATTAAAAGATCTTTTGGTTCGCCTGTATATTTACAAATAATGTATGGTGAATTTTCTCGCCAATTGGCTTGTACCGACGTTTCGGTTCCACGTTATGATAATTTCGTATCTCGCCAATTGGCTTGTGCCCATGTTACGGTTCCACGTTATGATAATTTCGTAATTTATGATACTTTTTTTCTTAAAATCGGAATAAAAAAAGAACCACATCGAATTTTCGAAACATCGCTTCGAGGTGCACACCCCCATGCTACATACTAACTTTGTGCCAAATTTCATGAAAATCGGCCGAACGGTTTAGGCGCTATGCGCGTCACAGACATCCTACAGACATCCTCCGGACAGAGAGACTTGCTGCTTTATTATTAGTAAAGATAAAGAAGAGGATATTCAGGCTCCGTACCGTTGCTAGTTTTACAAATACTGAATATTGTTGGCTTGAGAGCAGCATCTCTTAAACCAGGGACACTTTGATACAACAAGACAAGAGGCACATTGATATGCATCAATGTGCCTTGTATCTACATGCCCATTAGTGTTTAAGAGGGCCATTGATCTTCACTGGGGATTGTAAATTGACTAGGACCAGTCTAGCTGGGCCCAGAGTCTGTTGCTGGTCGTCACTTTTGTATTTGTAATTTTCCCTGGTAGTGTACAGTAGTCATAATTGTCATCATAATTAAAAGTAGATATTTTTCAGGGTCGGCTGGATTGGATCCAATGGTTTTTTTTTTTTTTTTTTTGAAAAAAAAACCCATTATTTAGCCCACTTTTGGGTTTTTAAAAAAAAATTAATTTAAACACTTTTATAATTTAAACTTTTTTATTTGTTCTTCACCACAGACAATGGACATAAAAAATGAATTTTGAACTTTAATAGTATTTCTTAACTCTTAACGGCATTTAAAAAATACTTCAAAGATTTTAAATAAATATATTTAACCTTTTTCTTTAACTGGTCAATAAATTACCAGGGTTGGCCGGATTGGACCCAATTGGGTTGAATCCAACTGGTTTTTTTTTTTTTGAAAAACCTATTAAAAAAAACCCATTATTTACCCCACTTTTGGGTTTTTAAAAATTTTCTGAGAAGTTTTTAAAAAAATAACTTAAATACTTTCACAATTTAAACTTCTTTTTTATTTGTTCTTCACTACAGACAATGGACATAAAAACGAATTTTGAACATTAATAGTATTTCTCAACTCTTAATGCCATTAGAAAAAAATACTTCAAATATTTTAAAGAAATATATTTAACTTTTTTCTTTCACTGGTCTCAATAAATAACTCAAATTATCTTGACTAAGTCTTATCACGTCGTATTTTCTCAATATTTGTAGATTGTACAGAAGAAACTACTCTAGCTAAAAGGCTTTCCTGTGAATTATTTTCTGCAAACCAACACGTCACAAATCTCGAATAAACAAGGTATATTTTTTAGAAATTAACAGGTTTTTTAAACAGTGGGATAGAATACAGGATAGGATGTACAGTATTTTCATTATCTTACAAAAAAGTTTAATATTTCTTACTCTGTACACAGAAATAGAAAAACAGGCAACATAAAATTCAAAGAAATGTCTTGATTAAGCTGGAATTCAGTAAAAAGGGATTTAAACTACTTGAGGTTCTACAGTAGTTTTGCATGACAAAATGAAATGCAATAAAGTAAAATGCAAACAAAAGATGTTGTAATTAAACGAACAAACGAACAATAGATTTTATCACTCGTATTATATTCTTAGATAGTTGGGCCACGACTATGCCGAAAATCTGGAGCTTAGAACAGTTTCTACAACTAAAATTAATTAAATGAATTTTCTTACAGTAATCTGCCCCGACTTCTCTTACATACAAATAAAAAATTAATAAATACATTGCAAAGAACAAAAGAAAAAAAAAAGTACTTTTCACATAGCATGTGGAAGGCAGATATCATATTAATTAGAAACACATTGTATAACAGCAGTAACACAGTCGGAATTTACCTTCTGAAAGAGAGTTGTCCCCCCCTTGTTTCAGGGGTTCACCCCCTTTCATCCAGCACAATTATGTTTATTAAAGCTTCAACAAGAATGCAGTTTAAAACGGTCTGATGTGTACCTCACATAACTTCCTTTTCCTCCAATTTAATATCATTTCCCCATTATTGGCAATTTTAATGTGATTCAATCGTTTACTCTCTACATATCACCAACAGTGGCCGAATTGAAAAGATTATAAAATAAAACGCCAAATTTGTCGCCAAGTTGGCAAAAACTTGGTGACCAAAAGACTGGCGATATATCGCCAAGTGTCTGCCAAATTGTAACACCACTTGAGTTTACATCGAAATTAACAATGATTTCCCCCCTATGTTTCTAAGGGGGCAAAAGACTCCCTTAGAAACACCCGAATGCAACCAAAAGGGGAGGTGCACAGCTAGACCCCATTAGGAGTCTATGTACCAAATTTCAACTTTCTAGGACATAACGTTCTTGAGTTATGCGACATACATACACACATACGTACATACAGACGTCACGAGAAAACTCATTGCAACTAACTCAGGAATCGTCAAAATGGATATTTCACGTGTCTATATGTTCTTAGGCACTTATCCACGTGTGATCGAGTCCAAAAAAAAAAAAAAAAACTCAATATTCATTATGGGGTGTGCAAAATGGAAATTAAGGTCGATTTTTGAGTGAAATTTTTTTCCCAAACACAATGCTTCCTTTTTTGTAAAAGGAAGTAAAAAACTGAGACTTTCACTGCCAATGTCAATAATACACCAATCTCTTGGGCTTGTAGGCCTAGGTAGACACCAGTCTACAAGCCCAGAAAGTAGCAATATCATTAGAATAAAATGTGCTTTCAATATTATTTTTATTAAAGTTATTTTTAATGTAAACCTAACAACAAACAATTTTTTGTATTAAAGCATTTAGAAACAAAAGAGCATAATAAAATGACTTACACTAATAGGACCAACTACTTTTGCAAGCCTTGTAAGATCTGATTGCACCTATTCCATAAAGCAGTGAGCTGATAAATCCCAAAATCTGAAAAGAGATTGAATTCAGTAAATTAAAAGCACAATTTTTGTGCAAATGATACACTCGACGGGTTCAAATTTTCCAACTGCACCCTTTCATTTAAGTCATTTTTGGTTTACAGAAAATGTTCCTCCTTAATGTCGAAATTTTAATAGTTTTTACCAAGGGGAACTTTCGTCTCAACTCGGGAATTATGGATGTTTTCTATATGTGAGCCTGTTTGCTATGCAATAATGAATAACTATGTTGTTCATCTCAGGTTGGTTTTTGTGCACAATTTGGAATCAGGGTACATGAAATAAAGTATGAGACCACAAGTTTGGAATCCCAAAATACAAATATTTTTGAAACAAAAAAAAGGATATACACACACACACACATATATATATAAATCCCCCTTTTTTTTCAGTGAAGAAAATTCTAAACAGGAAACCAAAAGTAATTACTTGTTGAAAACACAGTACTTTCAGTTTAGTCTTTTTTTATTTTGTTTTTCCGCTCCTACGTGTTTTGCTGCAATGGGGTCGTTTCCAAAATTTTAAAAGTATTTTTTTCTGAAAGAGCATGCTTAAAAACATAGGATCTGACCATTTTTTAAATCATTGGTTTAAGTTTAATATTTTTGAAAAATTATTTAAATCGGCAAGCTTTTATTGTTTATGCTTCTGTCCGATGGCATTACAATTGATGAAACGCCATTCTGTGTGGCCAATCACAGAGCAAAATATTAAATTTGCATCTTTACTCATGTGTATTGGCAGCAATAGGGTTGATAGCAAGCGTAGAGCGCAATTTTAATTCGCTCCTTGATTATCATAACGTGGAAACGCGAAAGAAGGATGCGCCAAAATGGATCATTTGTGACGTCATCAAGAACACGCCTTGTTTAAAAAATCGGACGTTTGAAGTATGAAGTGAAAAGGGGGGGGGGCGCTTGAAAACAGAGCGAGCACCGAGACCACAGGTCTATTGTACTATCCCCGCTTAGGCCACTAAAGGAGCCCAGTAACAGAAATAAATCTCGGCAGTTGCCTAACCGAAATTCTAGGCAGTTTCCAGGGATCTACATAGTGGTATCCCAGGTGCTCGAATCTTTGTGCAGAGTAGAAGTCACATTCACATAGCACATGAATTGAGCTTTCATCAGCCACATGACATCCTCTACACGAAGGGTTGTCGATAACGCCCATCAGATTAAGGTGCCTATTAAGAGAGCAGTGTCTAGTTAGTAACCCAACAGACTTCTTGATCTCATTCCTGCTCAAGTTAAGCAGTTCCTTGGACCTGAGCCAGGGAGGCTGTCGCAAGTTTAAAAAATAACGTTTGGGAAAATGAAAGTATTTTCTGGGTCCATGTTTTTTTTTTTTTTTTGCTTATTCTATCAATTTCAGTGACTAAAAGTACTACTTTTGACTGAAGGAAACAACCCCATTATGATTTTTCAGAGATACAGTACAAAATTCATTATGTTTTCCACAAAAATTGAATTTATGTGAGTAACGTGTGACCTTTACAGGGTTTGAAAAAACATTTGTTTTAAAAGCGCTCATTTCCGAAAGTAAAGGGGCCTTGTCCCCTCACTTTTCCGAGTTAAAAATTAATGTTTGATTGAAAAATGATTTTTTATACAGTTGGTTGATTTATTGCACGAAAGTACAAACTAAAAATTCCAAACAAAGGAACTTTCTCACCTTATTTCATAAGAATGGAACCTTAAAATGGAAGGAGAAAGTCTGTGGTGGCCATCTGTCCCAATTTTAGGTGTCATATTCCACATTTTTAGAAGTTATTAAATCAGTAATATTAAAAACCAATAAGATAATCCAATTTTACCAAAAAAAAAAAAAAAAAAAACAGCTTCAGTCCAAGAATTCTTACATTTCTTTTGATCCCCACTTTTACCAGCCCAGGTAAATATCCTTGGTAATGAGAAAGCCGATGAGCTTGCCAAGGAGTCTAGATCCTACTCAAAATCATCGAATCTCACTTTAATTGATATCAATGCTGTGGCCAGCCATAGACTTATTAGAAATAATTTGAAATCTTTTATTCCAGCCAGGGTTGGCAAGTTTCTGCCGAGGCGGTTAAAACCACTGGTAGAAACCGGTTAAAACCGGCATGGCAAAAACCACTTTCTGCCACATTTGTGGCAGAAACTGGCAAAAACTCACAAAATAAAAAATTAATTCGAGAAACAACTGAAAATGCATGGAAAAAAATAATCAATTGTTAACCAAAGTACTGTAATTTTATTACAAAATTATCACAATTCAAAATCAAATGTTACATTGTTTGGACCCTGCAATTGCCTCTTAGAAAAGGTGGTTTTAAAAATCGAAACAGGTTCTCAATTTACTACGCACAAATGAGAAATTTTAGAATATTCTTAAAACAGAAGAGCTAGCAGACAATGCATCAAGGATCAAGCAACGTTCGTAAAACTTTCATCTATTGTATAACTGGTCCACCATGTAGTAACTGGGGTTGTGCTAAAAATTTGACTGGAAAAATAAGTTTTGAGAAATGGGGCCAGTTTGTTTTGCAAAGCTGTGACATTAGGTACAAAATCTAGGCAAGTAAAATTCTGGCACTTTCTTCTTGAAGCACATGACATGATAATTTCAATCACAAACCATTTAGAGGAAGCATATAAGTGAGCAAATTACAATCAGTAATGCCTGTTTAATTCTGTATGTCACTCCTCTTTCCTAAGCATCCCTGTATGGTTTTTTATCCTTTGTTAAATTAATCCAAATACTACAAGCCTCTGCAATTGGAAAGTTCCCTTTCTGAACTAAATCAAGAGCACTAGCATGGGATTATATTTTTTTAAATGATGTTTAATTTTTTAGTTTACCTAAACAAATATCATTCACTAATTACTTGAGTTATTAAAGACATTTTTAAGTTTTTGCCAGTTTCTGCCGGTTTTTACCGGTTATAACCAGTTTCTGCCACTGGCACGGCAAAAACTAGTTTCTGCTGGCAGAAAGTCAACCCTGATTACAGCCCTAAACTGTAATCACACAATAGCATCAATAATAACCAGGCTTCGAACAAAACATGTAAAGGGCACGAAAATATCAAGTGACGGAGTAAGAAGTTGCTCAATTCACTGCCCTGACTTTCAACTGCCTCCTCAGCATATCTTCGACTGCCCAGCAATTCAGGCCAAGCTTCTCAAGATCGGCCCCGATGACCAAAAAAGACCTGATTTTTTCGGAAAAGGCAGTGAAGGTTGCCGAGGCTTTCTTCGACAGCTTGGGAGTAATCTTACAAGGAGACGGCACGACCTTGGGGTTGGAGATTTGCATCAATTTTTCTTGTGGTGAAAGAGGACCCCTAGTACCTTATGTGGCTAAAGTAATACGAAGCAATGCTCAGAAAATTATGAGAAAAATCGATTTGAAGTCGCCATGGAGTCTCTTAGGCACCTTACGAGTTTAAAATGTCAGTCTCTTGACGAGCTGCCGCTAGCCTAGTTGGTTAAGGCGCGATCTTGTGCTCCAGAGATAGCACAATCAAATCCCACTCCAGACCTTTTTCTTTTTTTTTTTAATGCTATCACAACAATTAGTGGTAACACGTTTCACCCCTATATTACTTTCTGAAATTTTTTTTTGCCAAGGAGCGCAAACTTTTTAATTCACTGATAAACATTCTTGATCGTTATTCTGTACGGTTTGATTTGCCTAGTAAAGGTTTTTGACCTGTGGTCCTCTTACGGTTATAAGGGACATCTGCTCATAGGACATTCGGATCTTTTTTTTTTTTTGGTTATCACAGCAATTATTAAAATAGTTTCTCCTCCCTACATAATTTTAAAGAATTTATTTACATCATTTTTAAAAATTATTTTCTTTTTTTTCCAGCAAAACAATTCTTCATCCTACTACTACTTCGTTACCACTAATTGTTGTGGTAGCAAAAAAAAAGAAGAGAAAAGAAAAAGGTCCAGGATGGGATTGGATCATGCTGGCTCTGGAGCACAAGATCGCGCCTTAACCACCTAGGCTAGCGGCAGCTCGTCAAGAGACTGACATTTTAAACTCATAAGGTGCCTAGGAGACTCCATGGGGACTTTAAATCAATTTTTCTCACAATTTTCTGAGTATTGCGTCATATTACTTTAACCACATAAGGTACTAGGGGGTTCTCTTTCACCACAAAAAAAAAAATTGACGCAAATCTTCAACCCCACAGTTGTGCCGTCTCCTTGTTAGTGCTTTTCATCATGGACAAGACAACAACAACAACAAACCTCACTTTTTTTTTTAACAACAGCTGCTTATTATTGTAGTTAATTAAAAACATTCCCAAATACTCACAATAGCAGCCAGCTTGTGAGAATAGCCGAAGGCCTCCACCGAGTTTGGCGAAGACGTGAAAACGAGCAAAACCAGACTGGTGACGCAGGACGAAATGCTGGCAGTGGCCCAAAACATGAACAACTGAAAAGGAAAACAGTAGTTCAACAAAGACATACTTTTGTAGCAATGATGTGTAAAAAAATGCTGTGAAGTGACAATTGTTAAAAATGAATTACAGGGGTGTCCCTCGTATAACACGATTAATTAGTCCCGTGTAGTATCGAAACCATGTTATACAAGACTTTTTTTAACAATGACTTTTTAACTCATTTTTTAACGCTAATTGATCATGTACATAGTAAAAATCATTTCAATATGTATCGTGTAGTATTGAAACCGTGTCATACGAGACTTAGAAATAATGTAAATCAAGGGATGCGTACCGTGTTATATCGAAACCAAGTTTCATAAAAACAAAGAAAAAACTTATTAGAGTTATCAACCATTAACAGAATGAATTAAACAAAAGTGAAATTCCATCTTTTTAGAATATAGTATTCGTATTATATCAAAACCATGAAGTATTAAATTCAAGTTTTGTACCAGGGGTGCCCATCCCCCCCAAGTTCAGTGACAAAAATCCCCCCCCCCAATTTTCTCAACCCTCTTTCCCCCCTATTTTTTTTATTTTCTAGCTCTCTTTTTTATTTTTTATTTTTTAAAAATGTTTATTAATTTATTTTTTTAACATTTATTTGTTTATTTGTTTATTTTATTAGAAAAGTTCTGTAATACGCCAGTGACAAACACACCACACACACATACTAAATAAATAAATGAAATGAAATATAAACAGAATAAAATAAAATAAAATAAATAACTTGAATCAAAAATCAATAAATGAATTTAAATTAAAAAAATTAAAAAATCCCCCCCCCATTTTGATGGCTCAACTTGCGCCATAATCCCCCTCTGTGGGCACCCCTGTTTTGTACCGTGTAATACCGAAACCGTACAATAATAATCGCAAATTTGGTACCGTGTAATATTGAAACCTTGTTGTACAAGTACGGTGTACTACAAGGGACGCCTGTAACTGTTTTAACTGACTCTACAGGGTAACTTGGGAAGCTTTTTCTCTGTCCAACAATATAAGACCCCTTTTTTTTCTGTTTTCAAATAACTTAAATTTCCAAGGAAGTTGCTCCTTGTACATATAATTTTCCCTGGGTTATGTTTCACAAGATACAGGGTGTCCAGGAAAGGACTCCCTGATTTCAAAATTAAATATCTCGAAAACAAAGGCCAATATTGGAATAAAATAAACGGCATGTTTCTTGTGAAACCCATAAAAATCGCCTACAGAAACTTGGAAATTACTTTTAAAAATTTCCAATAGGGGGTGCTGCACGCTGTTATTGGAAATCCCCATAAATAGAGCTGCGAAGGAGTAAGGCGCTTCAGCAGTAGTTTTGCCTCTCAGAGGAACTTACATTTTCGCTAGAAATGATCGTCCAACCTCTTCGCAGCACTATTCATAGGGACTTGTATTGCAATTACAGCAAGCAGCGCCCCCTGTTGGCAATTTTTGTTACTAATTTCCAAGTTTCTGTACAAGATTTTTATGGGTCTCACAATAGACATACCGTTTATTTTATTCCAATATCGTCCTTTGTTTTCGAGACATTAAATTTCGAAATCAGGGAGTCCTTTCCTGGACACCCTGTATAAGGACAATATGACTGTTAATATTGAAAAATATATTTTTGTCTCCAAGTTATACTATTAATACAGATAGCTGGGGATAGATTCAAAAAGGACAGAGTTGTAGCGATTTGAGATATAGAGGTTTTCAGGAAAATTCACTCGAGATAAAAATGGAAAAAAGCATTGAATTCATACTTTAAATGCAGAGAAACTAGAAAGTTTTGACATAGAGAGGTTTTCAAGATAGGCAGGTTTGAGATAAACATGACATAGATCAGACGGTACCACGAATTTCAATTTTCTAGTATCTAGCAAGGATCAACCATCAAGTAGCGGAAGTGAAATAGTTAAGATAACTTATTTATTTCAAAATGAGGAAATTGGAAATTCGTCCTAAAAATTACGGTACATGAAGAAAGAACGATGTATATGACAATAAAACGTGCTCTGAAGTATTATTTTATATTTTTGGCAATAACTTTTTACCTCCAAAAAAGGTGGAAAATTTTCACTTTTTTTTTTTCCAAAGAAGTGAAAAAAGATGATCAAATAAATGAGTAAATAAAAGAATTAAGGAATAAATGAAAAGGTAAAGGAACACAAAAATAAAATAATAAGTTATTATAAGTGAAAAAAAAAGTAAATAAAATAGTAAACGAATGAATAAATAAAGGAATAAACGAATAAATACAAGGAAATTGCTAAATGATGGAATGAAAATGAACTAATCAATAAATGAATTTGTAAGTGATTTGATAAGAGACTGAATCAGTAAGTGAACTGTTATTAATGAACTATTTCACTTTGCCCCACATGAATAACTGTACAACACATTTAAAATACAAATAAGCTTAATATTAAACAAAGAAATACTGCACCGAATATTATTCGGTCTCAGTTAATGTTTAAACTGTTACTAACAAGAACTTTAATTATATAGTAATACCAAATCTAGTTTTTGACTTGCAACAAATATTATAATTTTAGTATAATTTTTGAAAATATGTATTATCATTTATTTTGTATTATCATTTTCTTTGATTTTCAGAGGTATTTTTAATCTTGACTGGAATAAACTACATATGTTACTACATAGTTAAAATATCCTCATATATATAACAGCCAATGGCTGTAGAGAAACTTAAGCTCTATGCTCCTTCCTGCCTATTATTCCTATAGAGGGCGTTGCAAGCGCTTATTGAATTAAGTAAGTAGATTATGGAAAACTTTGGTGGCAACACTGAGAGAGTTTGAGAGATGGAATAGAATTCGGACACGAGCGCAAGCTCCGTGACTGTGTCATTTCAGGGGAATGAAGAAACGAAAAAATGGTCAACAATGAACGCTACCTACTGGAGTTTAGGGTTCATCCACTGGAGTCAGGGGCGCAACCAGAAAATATTTTTAGGGGGGGGGGGGACACAATTTTTTTTTCACAACACTATATCAGCGTTCTCTCTCTTTACATCAATATATATTTATTATTATTATTAATATTATTTAGTAAAATTCCTTAAAATTGTATAGGTTTTTCAAGATATTCAAAAACTGTTGCAAAAACATTAATTGTTCTTATGCCAGAATTGAAATCACGTTAAGAATAAACTTTAAAGTACTTGAAACACGGAAGAAGATACGATCTTGTAATCACTGACGTTTCAAATGAGTTCCTAGCTACAGAAAAAATAAATGCCGAAAAGGAGAGAGGAGGAAGTTTTAAATGACCTCTCGTCGTCCCTGCTTACTTTGGAACCACTTCGTTTTCTCAAAGCGCTTTCATCTTCGTTCGAATTTAAAAAAAAAGAGTATTTTCGAAAATTGTTCAAATTAGCGTTCTGGGGGGGGGGGGGGGCACGGGCCCTGTGGGCTCCCTCTGGTTGGGCCCTTGACTGAAGTTAGGGTTACTATTTCCACGATCAAAATATCACCAAACAGACAATGGCTTCGTTCGAATGTAGAAGCAATTTTCACCCGTCATATACCTTGACGGGTGACTTTCTAGTTACTAGATATAGGTGGCACTAAAATCAGGGTTGGCCGGATTGGACCCAATTGGGTTGGACCCAATGGGTTTTTTTGAAAAAACCCATTTAAAAAAACCCATTATTTAGCTCACTTTTGGGTTTTTTAAAATTTTCTGAGAACTTTTTTTTAAAAAATAATTTAAATACTTTTACAATTTAAACTTTATTTCTTTTTCACAATAGGCAATGGACTTAAAAAACTAATTTTGAACTTTAATAGTATTTCTTAACTCTTAAGGGCATTAAAAAATGCTTCAAAGATTTTAAATAAATATATTTAACTTTATTCCTTCAACTGGTCAATAAGGAACTCAAATTATCTTGACTAAGTCCTGTCACGTCAGATTTTCTCAATGTTTGCAGATTGTACAAAGGATACTACTTTAGCTAAAAGGCTGTCTTGTGAATTATTTTCTGCAAACCAACACGTCACAAAACACGAATAAACAAGGTATATTTTTTAGAAATTAACAGGTTTTACAAATGGTCGGACAGAAAACGGAATAGGATGTACAGTATTTTCATTATCTCACGAAAAAGTTTAATATTTCTTACTCCGTACACAGAAATAGAAAAACAGGCAACATAAAATTCAAAGAAATGTCTTGATTAAGCTGGAATTCGGTAAAAAGGGATTTAAACTACTTGAGGTTCTACAGTAGTTTTGCATAACAAAATGAAATACAATAAAGTAAAATACAAAAAAAAAAAAAAAATGTCGAAATTAAAAACGAACAAATAAACAATAGATTTTATCACTCAAGAAGTAACTTTGCCTTAACTGTTGGTAATCATGGAAACTAAAAAAATCTGAAACTTCACCATTCTTGAATTTTGTCGTCTTTTATACCTTTCTCCAGAAAACGCAGAATTTTCCAGCTTTTTTTATCAAGACAATTTTTGTGCTTTGTCCGTATACTTATGCTACAATATGCTACGAGTACCCCACCTTTCCCCTAAAAAAAGACAAAAAAAAACCCACATTTCTTTTAAAAAACCCAGCTTTAGTTGGGTTTTTTTGGGTTTTATTTAAAAAAACCCAAAAAACCCTGGGTCCATGGGCTTTTTTAAAAAAACCCGGGTTTTTGCCAACCCTGACTAAAATAGTATAAAAGAGTAAATATTTCACTTATACTTTGCCCTACTTACCCTACCCCCTACTTACGAGCACGGTTCTTTCTGCGAGGACGTACGACCCATGGGAGATTGTGAATGAAAAGAGCAGGACACTGGTGAGGATCAACGAAGTCCAACCGAAAACGTAAAAATATGTCTCCGAAGCGCTGCCCACGAAGCCACCCACAGAGGAGGAATAGGCAGGCCTACAGGTGTCTCGAAGGAGCCTGGTGCTGGCATAACAGAGTACCTGGAGGAAAAAAAACACTTTAAGAATTTTTCAAGATTGAAATATTAGATAACACAATTCTTGGGCATGAGTTAGATGTAAAAATATTCACCTGGAGACTCAATGTCTTACTTTTACAACAGAATAAATGTTAACCGGTCACTTTTAACAAATTCAATTGAGCCAGCAAGAAGCAAAGAGATGTTAAGGTAACGCACTAGTAGTGGCCACAGTTAAGCATATTTTATGTCTTTTTTAAACTGTGGGTCTACAATATTCATTCCAATTTTTTAGCTCAATTAACGTATTATAGCCCAACTATTTCTAAATCGTCCCATTTTCTAAAAATGCCAGAATTTCATTTTTTTCAATTTTTTATCCATTTTTTCCCCAAACTTCAAATTTGATTCAATAGTGGCCACTCCAAAATCTGAGATTTTCAGTAGTGGCCACATGCATGAGTCAGTAGTGGCCATCTGACGTTCTTTCCTTAGAATTCACATTACTCACTTTAAAATACAAATAACTGATGGATAAAATTGATTCAATATGATAGTTACATTAAGTACCAATATATTAATCGCATTTTTATTGTACATTTCTTTCTTCAAAGTACATACGTACTTAGGATAAAATAAAAAGTTTTTAGTAGAAAATTTGTATTTGTATTTTTTTGTACGCTAATGTAAAAAATAAAGTAAAAGAAAATGAATGTACTTATATAAGTATTCTACATATGAACTTTGGTAAGTATGAACTGAATAATTATTATCACTACAAAATCATCTTTACTAATAAAAAAGCTGAAAGTCTGTCTGTCTGTATATCTGGATCTTTGTTTGTCTGGATGTCTGAGACGCGCATAGCGCCTAGACCGTTCGGCCGATCTTCATGAAATTTAAAACAAAGTTAGTTTGTAGCATCGGGTGTGCACCTTGAAGAAATTTTTCGAAAATTTGATTTTGTTTGTTCTCTATTCCAATTTTAAGAACATTTTCCAGAGCAAAATTATAAGATGGACGAGTAAATTACCAAGTTATCATAACGTGGAACTGTAATACGGGGAAGCCAATTGGTGAGAAAGTAACCATACATTATTTCTAAATACATAGGCGAACCAAAAGAACTTTTATTTTTTCTACTACGGGCAAAGCCGTGTGGATACCACTAGTTCATAAGAAAATAGTAAGTGCACAAGTCAATGTAATTCTAGGACAATTTGTTTCCTACAACTTACCAAGGTATATCAATGGATATAAGAAATTGGTAGCATAAGTTTTCAATACTACTAAAGGCAGGTGTCCATGCACCTAGAAAGTCATGGATTTTGACTATGATCAAAAATGGTCATGGAAAGTCACGATTTTCGGCAAAAAGTGGTCAAAAATTATAGAAATTGACAATTGGTCATGGATTTTGACTTCAAGAACATGCGTATTTATCGAATTCTACACATTAGCTTAAACTTACGCATCTTGGCCATTTTTTACGCTATTACGTGTTAATCCCAATTTTTCACACATTTCTAAATCCGATTGCATCCGCTTCTTCAATACTCGCTCATTTTTCTTTTTCTTGTAAATTTACCTTTTGGACATTTATAATTATGTATTTAGCATTATTTTTAACCCCCCTTATATGTCTTATTGTGTAGTTGAGGACTTTTGGACCTCTAATTTTGCCGATCGCATTCGATGCAAAAATTTCAAGTCATCCGTGTTGATTCAAGAGACTCATAAAAATTATCATTAATCCTCAGCTATGTCTTAAGTTAATGAAGATTTTAGAAAATAAAATTGGTCTGAAGAATTAATTACGGACCTTTTGCACATCGATAAAATACAGAAATCAGGGAATTTTCGAAGGTAA
The DNA here is from genome assembly GCF_026930045.1 of Uloborus diversus. Taxonomy (NCBI): domain Eukaryota; kingdom Metazoa; phylum Arthropoda; class Arachnida; order Araneae; family Uloboridae; genus Uloborus; species Uloborus diversus. The sequence continues at coordinate 5,853,643 of NW_026557876.1, read as the reverse complement.
AATTTTTAAAAAGTCCGTAAATATTACATGTTTCACAAATTCGGAAATTTTACAACATTTGTAACCTATCATAAAACTGTGGCGGTAAATATCTGGTTTTGTCTGGTAAATTATTTTTTAAGCACTTTAATGTTTTATTTTTTTCTTATTATTTATGCTATTTATTGTAAACATAATTTTAGTAAATACTAAATTATTTATAGTCACAGATAATTTAGAAAACTACTAGTAGCACCATGCTCCTATTTTTCATTCGGTAAGCTTTGAAGTTTTATCCGGCAAACTAATAATTTCCCCCTTCCCAAAAATTTGAATTTTGGGCGTCCCTGACTATTAGCAGTCATAAATAAATATGACTCAATAGATTATAAATTGCAAAACACGTACTTACTGACATGATTTAGACTACCAAAGAGAAAAATTGTTCCATAAACGAGTGTTATCACTGGGAATTTTATATATCATGGCTTTTTCTAATTTTACTGTGTGTGACTTACTTCTAATAAGTGTTTTACCTTAAAAAAAATCTGTATTTTCAAGAAATGATTGCTTAAATCTAAGAAATTAAAAATTATCTGCTTTGCTTAGAAAAGGGATAACTTCGATCAAGCATTATGCCCATCCTCCTTCATTTTTTTACTTGCTCAGCAAGCAGGTTGCAATCTCTCTCTCTCGGTTCTAGTTGAATGTTTCTACTCTTTTTGTACTAGCGCTCCAAATTCCTGTTTTTTTTTTTAACCAACAAGCTATTTAATAATCCCCCCCCCCCCGTGATATGCGCCCCTAGGCAAGGGCGTATGGGCCTAGGGAATGGCCTGTTGAGTAATCTGGGCCTGTCCATAGAAGAGGTAAACGCACTAGCAGTCGCCACAGTGAAGCATATTTTTGTGGCTTTTTTAAATTGTGGGCCTACACTATCAATTACCATATTTGAAACTCAATGAGCATGATATAGCCCTTCTCTTCCTTAATCGTCCCATTTTTTAAAAATGCCAGTATGTCAATTTGTTCAATTTTTTTCAAACCTCAAATTTGATCCATCAATGCCCATTATATAATGTACATGAGTCAGTAGTGGCCATGTTGCTGTTTAGAAGTGGCCACCGGGTAGCCGCTACTAGATCACACAATAATATTATGTCAGAAATGAGGCAGGTTTTTATATAAAGAGATTCCAACCTAATAAAAGGAAAATTGAGTTGATTTATGAAAAACCTTCCTGATTCAGTAGTGGTTTCGAGGTGGCCATTTTTGAATTTCCCAACTTTTTTGGTACCAGTAGTGGCCAGGTAAACTGTCAGCCGAAAAAGCAACTATTTCGAGTTGAAAATGTTCCAAACATGATCTTTCACATTTCATTACACGGTTACAGCTCTAAAAATATTATTTTTGAGCATTGTTCTATTCATAATACAACACGATGTTTATATACCTCGTTACGGAGAAGCGTTAGAAGACAGCTGAAAAAACATCGACAATCCAGGCGACCGTATTAAATAGTTGATAACAATTTTCCATGATGCTCTACCTACTCCTCCTTGAACTGCCCACTACGCTGTAGCCTGAGGTCTACCACCTGCAAGTTTGAATCCCCTGGGACCCCTAGAATCCTTATTTTTAAAATATAAACCTTAAAGTGGCCACTACTGGTGCATTTACCTTAAGTGGACTTTTTATGGAGTAAAACACATTTAAAATTCAGAATCTAGAGAAGATATCAATGAATGTTTTTTTATAAATCATGCTGTACAGCAGCACCTACCAGGGCTACTAGTACGATCTCTTGCCCCATTACAGAGGAGAGCTTCCCCTATTTTTGGTCTTAAGCGCTCCCTTAAAACCCCATTGGATGTACAAATATATCAAACTATGAACTTTTTGATGGGCAAGCTCATTGTATTTGAGTATTGCACTTCAGTTGTGACAGGAATATTCAGATTTTTTAAGAGGAAAAAAAAAGGTTTTTGATCAATTACTTTTTAAAGTTGAAGCAAGTACAGTCGAACCTCCATATATTGAGCTTCCACATATCGAAATCTTCTATATGTCGAAATCCCAGCAAATTTCTATGTTCATTACACAGAAAAATTGTTTCTATATATCGAAAAAATCTCTATATATCGAATTTTTTTCCGAGACATTCATAGTTTTTTTTCCACTTTAGACTGTTTGTCTCATGAAAAATGAAGGTTAGGGGAGAAAATTATGTTTACTAAAGGTTGCAAAGAACTCATAAGGAATCTGGGGTTGAAGGGTGTGTAGTTAAGTCGCTGTTCCGTTCTGGAGCTCTTAAATTCCCTCAAGTTTATTTCAAATCTTAGCTGTAACCAGCAACACTGTAAAATCAGTTTCAAGCATAGACTAATAATAAGAGTAGACCGAGCTATGGCAACCCTTTTGCTGCTCATAAACTAAACCATGTGACTGGTGGATATCCTAGCAACAGCGGGCGTTGATCGTAGCAGACGATCAACGCGAGCGAGAAATAAAATAAATAGAATTGATGGAACACGGAAGAATGATCTTTTATGGAGTCCGATTTGTAAATTTGTTATTCTAAGTTGCGAATATTTTGTTAATATAGTGAGTTTTTCGTTTAGATAGTACTGTGCATTTTCTTTAGTCAATTTCAATAACTCTCTAAGCAATTAAAGATGCACACGCACAAAACAAATCGGCAAACGGTAAGATTTTTACCTACAATTTCAATTTACGATACTGATTAGTACATTTTTGCGTTAACGCAAAACGTTTGCGCCATTTCGTTCACGCCAACGCTGACAGCTCCAAATGAAATAAAAGTTACCGAAAACTGATCAAAAACTATTACTAATGTCAAAATAATGCATAACTAAAAGAAAAACAGTTCAATCTCTGCACCTGGAAGTTTTTTTTAATGAAAACACATTGTCTTGAAATACATGTCGAGTGCCAAACTGTAGATAATGCTGCCATCTAGCAACCATGCTGCCAAAGTCTTCGCCAAGCCCTTCCACTAGTCACATGATACATCTATGAACCAATTTTCTTCATCAGCAAGAATGAGAAAGCTCGGTCTACTCTTATTATTAGTCTATGGTTTCAAGTTATCCCTTTTGTTAGTTGATTATCATTTCTAGTCTTCTTATCTTCAGTAAAAATCATTCAAGTTAAGTAGATAGATTTTTTACTTTTCCCTCGATCACATTGTTAAAACGAAAATCCCCTAATGTTGCAATCAAGTTGAATTACCAAAGAATATGATGGCGTAAAAACTTAATTTCTGTTAATTTTTTAATCATTAACTTTCATCCGATACTCGTATAAATTACAAATTGGGTTTCATACACGAAAGTCAGCTTTTATTTTAATGTTTTAGGAGATTTGTAGGATAAAATAAGATCGTTTCCATATATCGAAATTTCTATATGTCGAATTTTTTTCCGGAAATTTGCTACTTCGATATATTGAGGTACGACTGTATTTCTGTGATCAAATGGCAAAATGTAGTAAAACACTTTTTTCAAAATTTTCATTACAGCTGTTTAAAAGTTCAATAAATCCGGAAAAATCATAAATTTTTCTTTCGATAGCAAATTTTCCAACAATGAGTCAGAAATTATTATTATTATTATTATTATTATTTTGGTTTTAGATTATTTGCAGACAAACACATAAAAACAATTCATAACGTAAAAAACTGAATAAAAAAAAAAAAGTCTTAGAACATTTTGCCATCTGACCACAGATTTTATATCTGCCAATTCTTAAAGACATGAAACAAATAAGAGGTGAAATGATAAATCAAGATAAGTAAAAAAAAAAAGGTGCTGCACGGTTCGTTTTAACTCAGAGTACATTGTGAATGATGCTAAATAATGCTTAAAAAGGGAAATAAAAAAGCAACAGATGCAATTGGATTTTAAAATGTATAAAAAATTGGGATGAGTAAGCTAACTGCATAGTGTGTGGAATATTTTTTAGGTATGTTATCTGTCTATTAGAAAACCTTTTTTAAAAGGTTAAACTTGAAGATTAAAAGATCAGGGTTGGCAAAAACCCGGGTTTTTTTAAAAAAAAGTTCATGGACCCAGGGTTTTTTGGGTTTTTTAAAATAAAGCCCAAAAAACCCAACTAAAGGTGGGTTTTTTTAAAAAGAAATGTGGGTTTTTTCTTTTTTTTTTAAAGAAAATGTGGGGTACTTGTAGCATATTGTAGCGCAAGTATATGAACAAAGTGCAAAAATTGACTTAGGGTAAAAAAAGCTGCAAAACTACTGTAGAACCTCAAGTAGTTTAAATCCATTTTTACTGAATTCCAGCTTAATCAAGACATTTCCTTGAATTTTAAGTTGCCTGTTTTTCTATTTCTGTGTACAGAGTAACGAATATTAAACTTTTTCCTAAAATAATGAAAATACTGTACATCCTGTTGTATGTCCTGTACTGTACATCTGTTTTCTGTCCGACCATTTGCAAAACCTGTTAATTTCTAAAAAATTTACCTTGTTTATTCGAGATTTGTGACGTGTTGGTTTGCAGAAAGAAATTCACATGAAAGCCTTTTAGCTAGAGTAGTTTCCTCCGTATAGTCTACAAATATTGAGAAAATCAGACGTGACAGGACTTACTCAAGCTAATTTGAGTTATTTATTGACCAGCTAAAGAAAAAAGTTAAATATATATTTTTTAAAAATCTTTGAAGTATTTTTTAAATGAGATCAAGAGTTAAGAAATACTATTAAAGTTCAAAATTCATTTTTTATGTCCACTGTCTGTGGTGAAGACCAAATAACAAAGAAGTTTAAATTGTCAAAGTATTTAAATTAATTAATTTTTTTGAAAACGTCTCAGAAAATTTTAAAAAACCCAAAAGTGGGCTGAATAATGGGTTTTTAAAAAAAAAAAACCCATTGGGTAAAACCCTATTGGGTCCAATCTGGCCAACCCTGTAAAAGATCCATGATTTGAGAGATAGAATCTTGTGACAAGTCCCTCCCCATAAATAGTATTATGCTCACATAAATAATAGCTGATGATAAAGTAACCCGCGTGTTTCAACAATGAAACTCCCGCCACGGCATGATCATTTAATAATATGTTGTGGTATTGTTTAACATGCAGGGAAAGGCTTTATCAAGACAAGGCTGAAATCCATCCGGTGACTTAACTGTTTTACTGGTAAGAATGTCATTTTAGGAGAATAAAGAAACGTAAAAATGGTCAACAATGGCTGCTGTTTACTGGAGCATACCTGCCAACCTCCGAGAAAAAAAATCCGGAAGATTTTTTTATTTTTATCCACAAGATTTTAACACAAAATAAAATCAAACAGGACACCTACCCTCTTTACATTTAACAATATATTACATTTAACAATTGAACTTACTTTCGTTTAGTAAATATTACTTTTATTGCTTTCTTTAAAAGTTTGGAAATAACATTTGTTACTCATCTTAAAAAAAGAACGAAGCAAAAACAGCTCGAATTGAGAGAATGAGAAGATAATCGGCGCCGAAATTGTGCCCCTAGTTGCCCGCCGCGACGCTTGCTTTGATTGGATCCCGATGAAGTCATGCGCCGTATCACTCAGTGACGTCATAATCTTGCCCCGCTTCTTCTCGTGCCATTCTCTTACGGCAACTTTCCCTTGGCTACTTGGCCTAAAACGCGGTGCCGCGTTCCACAAAAGTATCGTTAGCGCCAAAATTGGCGAGATAATTATTTTTCCTACAAAACGTGAAAAATCCGGAAGATTTTGCTCATAACCGGAAAAACGGAAAAGGACATAAAAATCCGTAAAACTTCCGGGAAATCCGGAAGGGTTGGCAGGTATGCTGGAGTTAATGTTTAATCAACTGGAGTTAGGGTTAAACTGCCAAATTTAACTTAAACTACCAAAATATCACCAAACAGGCAATCGCTGCATGAAATACACCGCCAGCTCAGTCATTTCCAGCCGAGGACTGCAGTTTCGTGCTTATTAGCACTCATCAGCCCGGCATAGGAAAGTGACTGAGCTGGAGGTGGAAAAACCTCTTAAGGAAGCCAAGAGTGCGAAACAAACTGGTAGCTAGTATAGAATTAGCGCTGACCAGACGAGTGACCGAAACACTGCGGTCTGTGCTAATTCTATATTAGCTCCCAGTTTGTTTGGCACTCTTGGCTTCCTTAAGAGGTTTTCCATCTCCAGCTCAGTCACTTCCTTAGCCAGGCTGATGAGTGCTAATAAGCACCAAACTGCAGTCCTCGGCTGGAAATGACTGAGCTGGCGGTGTAATTCACGTATTTCTGCTTTAGCCCTGGCTATTGGGTGGTAATTTATTGAATATAGGCAATCGCTGCGTTCAAATGTACATAGAAGCAAATTTTCGCCGTCATACCATGAAGGACGACTTTCTAGTTGAATAATAATAATTAAAATATCAATACAATAAGAGTAAATGAAAGAGCATTGGAACAAATTGCGCAGAACGCGGAAAATTCCACCCTTTCCAACGATACATCTTATATCTTTAAACGAGCAATTCTTGTGGGTATATATATATTTCTTATCTCAGAAACGGCTCTAAGGATTTGGATGAAATTTTGGATTTAATTGTAGTTTTGCATTCTAAGTTCATCTACATCAGTGTTTTTTTCTGTAAAAACACGATTTATTTACAAAAAACAGTTTTTTAATATAAAGTCTAATTAAGTTAAGCCTTGAAGTAAACTGTTAATTGACGCATCAGGCAGACGATTTGCAACCATAACAATGAAAATTTGTCTCTTCTCGCTTTAAAATTTTAAACTGGCTTAGGGTTGCCAGGCTTGGCTGATATTGGCCACTTTGGCTGATTTCAAACACACTTGGGTGAAAACAAATTCAAAAGCATTATGTAAGTCGATGTAAGGCTTTTTTTCTTTTTTAAGTGAAACTATTGCTTGACCATCCTATTTTATTTTATTTATTTATTTTCTTTTTTACACTTCAAATAGTTTAACATGTTTTTTAAATTTCGCATCTAAATTTTATTTCGAAGAAACGTATGTCTTGAGACTGTTTATGTTTTGTTAAGACAGTTGTTATCATTTGATGGAATAGGTTTGTGGATCAACAGTTTTGATGGATATCATGCTGCATGTAGCATTTTCTGGCATAAAAACTAAAAGTACTTATTCAAAAAGAAAACCTCGGTTGGAATAAAATAGTGAAACGCATCATAGTATGAAAGGAAGTATTCGGTAACAGACCGATTTCACCATAGCAAAACTGGCTCCAAGGTCAAAATATTTTAATTACTGACAAGAAAATTGTATAGTAGAAACAAATGTAACAGATAGTTTAAAGCAAAATGTTGATTTAATTACATTCAGAATCTTCTTTGTTTGGTACTTTAGTATTATAAGGTCGAGTGCTTAATATTTTGTTATCGTGAAGCTTTTCAAGTATATTTGGAAAAATATTGAACCTTAAAAAAACACGAGTTGACAAAAAAATAATTCTTTTAAAGCCGAGCGAGGCTCGGTCGTCCAGGTACTAATATTAATATGTGCAAGTAATTTTCACCCCTTTAATAGGCAATTTACTCAAAATTTGAGCTTAAAAAAATTAATTACAAAAAAAACTAATTCGATTAAAAAAAAAAAAACCCCAGGTGCACACCCCCGGGATTGAAGTAATTTTGTACAAAATTTCAAGGATGTAGGTACAATGGGGTCTCCAGGACACAGGCTTGCCACAGACTTCCTTCCAGAATTTCTTTGAAAAAAAAAACCTTACTTTTTTTTAAATATAAAGATATTAAACTTTTTTTGAAGCAAAACAAATGTTAGTTGTTAATTTTGAGGTGCTCTAATTAACGACACTAAAAAACTAGTAAATATAATTGAAAGACACACAAATCGCTTAGTTGTATTCTACATACATTCAACTTGTTATTTTGCTGTTTACGGCAATATAGGACTCGGGAAAAGGACAGCATTTTTTGCAGAAATTGTTTTTGAAAAAATATTTGAGTTTGCAGACTGTTCAAAATTTTGTCTAGGTCTGATGAATGACCCACTTAGATCTTAATAGAATGCATCTGTGAAAAGCAATATGGCCATAATGTAAACGATTAATTAAGGTAATACAGTAGAACCTCCATTAAGGGACACCTCCGAATAAGGGACACCTCTATTTAAGGGACATTTTTTTTGGTCCCAGTCCCTTTGAATAGGGACCTCTATGTATTTACCTCTAATTAAGGGACACTCTGTTTAAGGGACAGTCACAAAGTCCAAAAAATGCAAAAAATGTATAAACACGTACGAAATAATGAATTTACTGGATAAAGTGGCACTATTCCTCTAAAAATTATGAGGTAAGTTTGACATACACATATGTGAAGGAAATTAGTAATGTATTGTATGAAAAACTTGCTGAAATTAACACGCATGATTTGTCCTCTCAACAACTTACTGAAGTAGATTCAAAGCCAATACAGAGTGCACAGCAACTAATTAGCTTTGTATATAAAACTTAAAATTTGAACATTAATCGTAATTCACATAGTGTTACATTGTAAATTATGTGACGTAAAGCAAATATATGTAATGAATTACTTCAAAATTATTTCTGTATGCTACAAAACTTTGTCATTACAAAATTTTTGATAAAATTTTTATTGATAAAATAATACAAACTTAGAAATTTGAATTGATTGTGCATTTTATTTAGCATATATGAAACATTTTCAGTATATAATGTTAAGTGCTAATAGTTAATGTTTATTGTGATATTGTACTACTAAGTACGCAGCATGCATCAATTCATCCACCTCCAAATAAGGGACACCTCTATTAAAGGGACAAAATGTCTGGTCCCCTTAGTGTCCCTTATTGAGAGGTTCTACTGTATTAAGATAAAAAATATAACTTACAATTTCACAAATGTTTAAAATTCCTTGGCAGCTGGTCAGGTACTTTTTACTCCAACCCAAGAGCTTTGATGTAGGTTTCAGATCCATGCTGTGTCATCTCAAGGAACTACAAAATTCAACGCAATCAAAAGCTGTTTCATAGCAGGATATGAACAAACAACAGTTAGAAAAGACCAGATCTCAAAAACGAAAATTTCAAGAGTCTCGACTTTTTGTATACATATGCAAGTTGTGTTCCCACCAGTAAAGTAACCACAGAGAAAAGGTACGAGGATAGTAACAGATGAGTTAATTAAATGAAAAAGCAGCAGAATACTTGCATTTTATTTCCAAAAAAAAAAAAAAAACGAGCTGATGTGTGCATCACATGACTTCCTTTTACTCCAATTTAATGTCATTTCCCCATTACTGGCAATTTTAATGCGATTCAATAGTTTACTCTCTAGATATCACTAACAGTGGCCAAATTGAAACAGATTTAAAAAAATAAAAAAATTGCCCAAATTTGTTGCAAAGCTGGTGACAAAACTTGGCGACCAAAAGACTGGCGACATATCGCCAAGTGTCCGCCAAATTATAACACCACTTGAGTTTACATGGAAATTAACAATGATTCCCCCCCCCCTCCCAAAGGGGCAAAAGACTCCTTTAAAAACACCCGAATGCAACCAAAAAGGAAGAAGCACAACTAGACCTCACTAGGAGTCTACGTACCAAATTTCAACTTTCTAGTACTTACCGTTCTTGAGTTATGCGACATACATACATACAGACATCACAAGAAAACTTGTAATTAGCTCAGGAATCGTCAAAATGGATATTTCGAGTGTCTATACATTCTTAGGCACTTATCCACGTGTGGTCGGGTCGAAAAAAAAAACTCAACATTCATTCGGGGGTGAGCAAAATGGAAATTAAGGCCGATTTTTGAGTGAAAATTTTTTCGCGAAAACAATACTTCCTTTTTTGTAAAAGGAAGTAAAAAAAGAAATGGGGTACATCAGTGTAAAAACAAAAAAGGAGGGGTACCCCACAGACCATACTCCCCCCCCCCATCCCGCCCTTTTTAATTAAACTTGTGATATAGATATAGAAACTTAATTAGAATGACATTTTTGAAGTGCTTTAAAACACTACTGTAGAAGAATATTAATTGTTGGCAGATTGAGAAGAGAAATGATTAACCTTTAAAATTATGCAAAAAATTTAGATCCAAAGATTTTGTAGAAGGGGAGTTTAAAGGGGCATTTTATCATAAATTTAGCAAATTTTCTTAAAAAAGTCACAGCATTTCACTTATTATTACTTTAGTGTCATCTTTTAAATAACCCAATCTTCTACTCATTAGCTATACATATATATATATACTCTTATATATTATATATACTCTCATATTATGTACTCTTAAGCATTTTTCTTACGATTTTACAAATAGATTAGTGTGATTTATTTATTGCTGGCAGTATGTGTGACCTATAATGAGCTTGTATGTTCAGTCCAGTTTAAGAAGGGGCGGGGGGGGGGGGGGGGGGGTCCTAGAACTTCTAGCTTTAGAAAATTAATGTATTTAAGTGTAAGTGGCTTTTGCTGTTTTTTGGTATACTTATACAGGCATGTCATTTTGAATTTCTCGAGGGGGATCACATTGTACATATTCAATGCAATTTATGTCAAAAAAAAAAAACCGTGCCCACTTATGTGAGAAGTAACAAAAATTAAAAAACCAGTCGCAAATGTAGAATCAAGAGGGACAATTGAAAATCCTTATAGAGGCCTTATGCTATTAAAAATCAATTTCAAGTATTTTATTTGGCCACAAGTAAAAACTGGCAACAGATAAAAATTTTAAATCCTTGTCGGCCAACAATGAATTCGGTTACCAATCACGTGAATAAAGGCCCAGCCGGATTTAAAATCTGCTTTAAAAAAGTGCTATAATTCAAATTCTATTTATAACATGGAAGTTCCAAACACATTCTATCAGACGTAGAAAAAAATGCTCTTTATTTTGGTACTAATTTTAAAATTTTTATATATTTTTTCACAGAAAAAAACATGAAAAATCATTCAGAGGTTTTTTAATTAATATCTTCCTCAACTAATGTCATACAAAGATGCAATCTAGCTAAGAACCCTCAGGATCAATTCTGCTTTCGAACAAAATTTTCTTTTTAAAAATCAGTTCATTCGTTAAGGAGCTAGTATGCCACAGATACACATACATGTCAAACTTATAACCCTCTTCCTTTGTGTGTCGGGGGTTAAAAATACTGTAACAAATTCAGTAATTAGTAATTATTTTTATGATTAATTTGTTGGAATCTGGCTAAATTGGGCGTTCATTCCATAATCTTTCATCAAAAATTATTGTAGTAATGTAACCTGTAAATAGTTTCTTGTAATTTACATACAACCCCCTAACATTCAACTGAAGTATATGGTCCTCCTATTTTTCATTGATAAGATTCATGAATGAATAAAAAGGAAAAATCGAGAAGCATTTCAAATTTTGTGGAAACTTCTCTTTTGAGATTTATAAATAGCCACAACCAACGGCGGGAATCAGTCTGGAGTTAGTTTTTGCTTGTGAATCGTGTCAGAGGTACGCTGGAGAGCATGTATTAGCTCTGTTTTGTGGAGACTTTGAGCTGTATTTTTTGCGTATTTGGATGTAAATACGTGAGTAACCGCTGAGTTTACGGTGTTAATGGATATTTGCTTAATTGCTGATGATTGATTTAGAAGTTGTAACTACCCTTCCTGTACATAGCTGTAAATAAACCTCCTGTGCTTTCTCAAGAACTGTGTTGTCATTTCAAGAAAGTTTGAAGTTGTATTACGAACTCTTAACAATGCATTACTTTCTGAAAGTCAGGAGGGGGAGGCAACTGACCCCCTTAAATGACTGGCGCTGAGCATACATCCTGCCCCCCTTCCCTCCCCCGAAAAAACTCGAAATGATCGGCAGTGTGGCAAGCCTAGGGCACCCAGTGTCATTCATTTGCCATTGCTGCTCTAAACCCTTCATTACAGTAGCCGCGTAAAGCACAGTTGTGGATATGACATCATTATTGTGCCAAATTAAGTAATCCTTTCCAAGTTGCCTACGGGGGAGTTTGATTTGACCTTCTATTACCTAAAAAAATATGGAAGTAATATGGAAGCAGTAGCTAAACAAGCTGATGTGCGCATCACATGACTTCCTTTTACACCAATTTAAAGTTATTTCCCCATTACTGGCGATTTTTATGTCATTCAACAATTAACTCTTTAAATATCACCAACAATGGCCAAATGGAAACCAGATTTTTAAAAAAAAATCGCCAGATTTGTCGCCAAGTTGGCGACCAAAAGCTTGCCGATATATTACCAAGTCAGTGGCGCCGACTCCATGGGGCCTGAGGGGGCCCGAGCCCCCTCAAAAATATTTTTGAGGAGGCAGAGCCCCCCCAATAAATCAAGAAAATTATTAACTATATTATGCTTTCTAAACTCATCCCAAAGGAGTACTACAATGCACTTTACATTGAGGTTTGTGAAATGGTGCAATCTTGCATTATTGTGCGGTTTACATCAACTGGACTCAACCAGGTCATTGCAGTTGAACAACAGTGCTTGCTTTTTTTTAAACAGAGGTGAAACAAATTATGAAAAATCAACCGAGTTTTTCAAAAAGGACCTAGACATTGAGAGACTGTGTTTACACTCGAATACATTAGCCGATATCACTAATGAAAAAACAACTGGTCTTAAAAGACATGCGTAAATTAAATTACCTTTTTACGAAAATACTGTGAGTGTTTGTATATATTTATTTCTTTTTTCAAAGTCAAAAAATATGTCTCAGGCTCGTCGAGTTTTCGGGGTTCTAGTGTTGATTATATAATTTTAAAATGCTTAAAAAAAAACTTTAAAACTCACTATTTTTCATCTCAAATTTAGAAAAATTCCGGCGGCAAGACCCCCCTCCCCGGTTTCCCCCTCCCTCCATTTTTTTTAAGTCGGCGCCTCTGGGAGTGCCCTTCCATTCAAGTCAAATGTCTTACCTTATATCAATATCTAGCTACGGCACTGCACGGCTTCCCATAAAATAGAACAAAAAATCTCTTACTAAGACAAGTGACATGATTTAGTTGAACCAGAAAATTTGTAAACCAATTTTTAGATTATTTTACTTCGAAAACGCCATGTCACATACTGTTTGTTTGTTAAAATTATACACACTAGAAAATATGGCGTTTTCAATGTACAAAAATCTGACCTATTATTTGGGGTGGGGGGACCTCCAAGGGATTACATAACCCCCTAAACCCCAGGTGATGTCCGGCCCCCCCCCCCAATAATTTTTGCAAGTGCCCTGTGCCAAGTGTTTGCATAAATTATAACACCAATTGAGTTTGCATTGAAATTAACGTTGATTTCCCCCAAAAAGGTGTAAAAGACCCCCTTTGGAACATTCGAATGCAACCAAAAAGGGAGATGCACAACTAGACCCCACTAGGACTTTCAACTTTCTAGGACATACCGTTCTTGAGTTATGCGACATATATACGCACAGCCGCACATACATACATACGTACATACGGACGTCACGAGAAAAGTCGTTATAATTAACTCAGGGAATGTCAAAATGGATATTTTGGGTGCCTATACATTCTTAGGCACTTATCCGCATGTGGTCGCATTGAAAAAAAAAACTCAACACTCATTCAGGGGTGAGCAAAATGGAAATTAAGACTGAATTTTGAGTGAAATTTTTTTTGGGTATACAATACTTCTTTTTTTGTAAAAGGAAGTAAAAAAAAAGCACATATGAGGTAGTGAGAAACAAAAGGATGCAAGTGGCAAAATTAAAAATTTGGAGATAACCTGTACAAATGGTAGGTGAACCCCTCCTCTGTCTTGGGGCAAGAGATAGAACTAGTAGCCCTGGTAGGTGCTGCTGTACAGCATGATTTAGAAAAAAATTTCAATGAAAGCCTACCTAGGACGTAATCTTCATACACGTTTTACTCAAAATTCGAAAATGTCCACTTACACCCCTTTGCTCCTCATGGCCTCATATATGCAATATGCACATTTTGAGCAGTTTTGTTCCGTATTTTTGTTGTTGGTGTTTATTTACACATTCTAGAAACCAAGACAGTGACAAATTTATCTTGCCCATTAATCAAGGCATAAACATAGAGAGTTCCTACACACATTTATACCATCCATTAAAATAAAATCCATCAAAAATAAGAGGCAGATTACCTAATAAGCTATGCAGACCTTCTGTAGCTAAAACAGCAACATCTTTTCAGCAGAATATGTTTCAAAAATCTAAGTCAATAAAATGGGAAAAAATTAATACAGAATGGAAACGAATTAATGATAGTACTGTAAAGTAATAATAAAATGGCGCATAATCTTCCCAGCCTATTAGAATTAGTTAATTCTCCGTAACTGAAAGCCAGAACTGAAAGCCGTAACTGACCAGAACCTGATTAAGGCACAAGCCAACTAGGCCTGGGCTTGGGGTCCCAAATTTATACAGGGTTCGTACTCAATTTCAAAAATAAAATGAAGGAATTTTGGAGGAGTTTTGAAGGCGTGAAATGAGATTTTGAAGGAGTACTAATGGGTTGTCCTTAAATGATGTCACATTTTTTTTTCAACATGTTTGATCCCCTTCACCTTTGTCGCAAAGTGTCACACTCAATCTTACTCCTCCTCTTGTCACATGTCATATTTTTAAAAGCATATTGTTATAACAACTGCGTGATGTTACTTTTTTTCACCCTCTCTCTTCCCCTTGTCACAATTTCATGAACCCGTCCCTCCTCTCAAGGCATGACATCACTTGTGGATGACTCATTTTACAATATCATAACCGCGATTTGCCAAACAATTGTTTTTTACCACAACCACTTAATATTGTACATCTGCTTATATATTTTTTAAAATATTTAAATAATAATTAGACAAACTGACTTTTGCCGCTGAGAGTGGGGTGGAGGGAAAAGCAATGATCATTTAACTCGAAAAAATAGCCAAGCACTACTTGAGCATAGTTGACTTCATTTATGAAGTGTCTTAGTCATCTAATAATATTTTCACCTTCAACTTTTATAATTTCTATGATCAATTTGTAAATCACATCTTTGTGAGGAAAAAAAATACGAAATGACTACATTAAAATCGCCCTTGTGGCGAAGATAAGTTGTTGATCGAAATATTTTAAGTTACTGTCATAGAGGAAGACTATGTAGTCTTGAACTAAGAAAGAAGGCGTTTTGAAGGAGTTCAAACCCAAATGAAGGAGTTTGAAGGACCCTTCAAAAAAATTTCCTAAATGAAAGGGCATTGGAGGAGTTTTGAAGGAGCGTACGAACCCTGTTATAAAAAAAATTATGCATAGCATTGAAGAATGATGTATTTTTGTGAAAATAATTTAAAAAATCGTCTTTTAAGTAATTAACATTATTTTGCATTGACTTAAAGTGACAGAATAGAGAAGGGCATCTAAAGCATTGTGGGCCTGGGCTCACTTTTAGTTAGTCAGGCCTTGCGTATAACTCTAATATTCCTAGATCTTGAAGTTTTTATTGGGCCCTAAACTCATGAGAAGGCTGTGTAACTTCTTAGTGGTGGGTCTCACAGTTAGTGGGCGTTTGGGGCCCAGCAATGCCAGAGGTCCCTAATGTTCAAGTGTTGCCAAAAGCCGCCAGGTTAAATGGCTCATTCAACCCACGAGAATGCGCAAGGGGCCCCAAAGCAGAATACTTTATGATGTTCTGCAACGTAAAATCATTTGACCAAAATTGTTCTGCAAGTACGTCAAGCATTCTACGTGAAAAAAAGTGACATTTTCCACAAATTGGGTGCTAAAAATCAAAACTGTTTCATATAGGAGTTTTTTTTTTTTTTTAACTGGAGTGTTACTATTTATTTTTGTGGAAATGAAATATTTCCAGAAATATTACAGCTTTCAACCAAATGACTAATTAAAGAGCGCTGAATTTGGAAAATGATCATGAAAACATAAAATCAAAAAACTTTAACAATGTGTCAAACCTAAACAGATTGAGATTCTCCAAAAATAGCTTATAAGATTTCTAAAATGCATTGAAAGAGCAAAGACACAAAATTTTATTAAGATCTGAACCTAGGTGTCAAACTACATTTTTTTGGTTCATTTTACATGGCATCATGGAGCAATTAAAATAATGTTACTAAATAAAGAAATTACTGAAATAATAAATATAATGAGTCGAGTTTGGGTTGCATATAATAAAACACTTCAAAACTTTCTAAATAATTGAAACATTTTCTGTGTGCAAAGGGATTGAAATCTCAAACAAGACACAATGGAAGTGTTTCAATGTTGGCATGTTTCCAAAAATACGTGCATGGTGGAAATTGCAGTGGATTGGGAAAGGCCTGCAAAGGACTTATCATATTCAACATAGCAAGCTTTCAGCCAAATTATTGTAATTTGCAAGAATTTTAGATTTTCTTCTAATTTTAAGAATTTTGCAGAATTTCTGCAAAATTCTATCTTGAGTTGGAAGATATTTGAAAATCTGCAGTTTATACAGATTTTCTGCACCGCCATTTATGCAGATTTTCTGCACCACGATTTCTGCAGAATGTCTGCACTGCGGTTTCTGCAGATTTTCTGCACCGAAGTTTCTGCAGGAAATGTGTCAGTTTTCTTCTGACATTTAAACAGAATTGTTCTGCAGCTCAGGCTTCTGTTCTGCGACGTACGTCGCAAATTTAGAAGTATTCTGCTTTGGGGGCAAGGGGGTGTTTGACACCCCACACAACTGTATTAATCAAACTTTTAAAGTTCCTTTATTTGAAAATGGATCAAACTCTGTGTAGCTGGTTTGAAGGTCACATGCGAATGGGGGGTATGTTTATTGTGTGCATTCCCGCAACGGTTTCTATGAATTCCTTATATGGGGGTGTAAAACACCCCTTGCGCGTCATTGTGATTCTCTGATTTTTGTGAAAAATGTCATGTTACCATAGGCGGATTTAGGACTGAGTTCCCGGGGGGGGGGGGGGGGGGCAGGATTTTTTTTTTTGGAGAAACATTTTTAATTGCCCTCCCCCCTCCCATGTTTTTGTCTGTTTTCTGTGATGCGTAAGGCCATTCTTTACTTTTTTATGTGTCGTTTTCATTACTGTGTGTAATCATGCTGTCCTTTTTAAATTGACCTTAAAAGAGAGGGGGCTGGTATTAAAAGAGTAACGCAGTGCTCCCTTTTAAGTGGGATATAGAATATCTCCAGTTTTAGGGGACCCGGGGGTTACTCCCCCGGAGGAAATTATCTAAAATAGATACATAATTCTGCATTTTGAAGTCTTATAAGAGTTAATTGGAAATAATAGGCAAATAATTTTTTTTTTTTTAAGTTCTACGCTTTAAAAGTGCTTTCTGATGCAAGTTAATACTTTAAAAGAAATGGTGCACAGATTTAGAGAATAGGTATCAAGAGAGTAACATACTACCCATTTGAACAATTCTTAATTTATACACTTGATAAGAAATAAAATTGAAGCACACTTTGCTTAGGAGTTTCAAAGACTTGTCTAATTATTTTCAAGGTTTGGTTGGTTAGATTAGGTTTTTGGCTCAAGAGCCCTTGTAGGCTATACTGCGCCAATTCTTTTCAGGGATTTTAGAACCTATCAATAATTTGCACTTTCCAGCCTCTGAAATTGAGTAGTAGATTATACACTTGTACAGTATTGTTCAAACTTAGCAAGAAACGGCTATTTTAAGTTTAAAAGAAAAAATAAACTTTAATTTCTTATTAAAAAAAGGAAACAATCATGTTTTTTTTTGTTATAAGATTTTGGAAGATAAGTTGTTACTATATAAACTCCTCCCAAAACTGGGGAGCATTGTCCCCTTTGCCCCCTCCCCCCTATAAATTCACCCATGCTCTTCTGTACTGTTCAAAAACGAAAAAATAATTTTTTTTTTTTTTTTTTAATTTTTGGAAGATGTGTTGTTACTACATAAAGTCCTCCCAAAACTGGGGGGGGGGGGGCATTGCCAGCCTCTGACCCCCCATAAATCCGCCCATGCGTGTTACATGGCGTATGATGAGGATATGAGACATTTGCAAAAGCTGTAGGATGAAGTTTCCCACTGATGATCAATCGATGCATGAATCTGATGAGGATCCTGATAACAGTGTTAAATTATAATCGCTATATTCCTGATAGTGAAACTGAGGATTTATCTGAAGATGATGAAATAACAGGTCGTAAAAATGAAACTTTTTCCGTGGAAAAAGATGGTCAAACAGAAGGAATGATAGAAAAATATCGTTCCAACATAAGAACATCAGAAAAATAATATTATTTAGAAACTTCTGAGAAATACGAAGCATAATTTTTCAACACCTTCAGAACCATTGTCAATTTTATTTGATGAAAGCATTCAGAATTTCATAATGAAGTCTGCTAACACCTATTGAACATATATAATTTTACTCAATAAAGAAATGCCAATGATATCCACAAAGATAAACTGTAGGTATTTATTGGTTAGCTGCTTATTCTACAGCATGGATTTCAAAAAAAAAAAAGAGGGGTGGGGGTCAAGGTTGATATTTTTGTCTCTTCTAAACATAGCCGCAACCTAAGTTGTGTTTTCTTGCTCTTAATCAAATATTCTCGAATAAGTAATTAAAAAAGAGGAGACCATTCATTAAATACTTGGTCGTTCAACTTGTCAAGAACCATGCGGATAAGAGAGCGATGTCAAGCATCAAACAAAAATACAATTTGAGAAGTAGTTTTTAAACGGAACCAACGCAAAAAATAAAATAAATAAAAAAATTCATACAAGTGCTGTTATCTCTGTGGTAGTATAAACGACCAACGAAATCTTGTTTGAAAAGCTTCAAATTTTTTTGCTAACAATATTCTATTGCCATGTATACCAACTAATGTGAATATTTATATGAAATAAATTTTAATTTTTTGCCTTAAACCTCATTAAATAGGTTGATTTGCAAAGTTTAAAGTAATAATAGTAAATTATGGAAATTCCAAACTGGGATGCAGGACACCCCTTGCGCGTTCTCGTGTTCGTCGGAGTAGCGCGTTCTCGCAGGTTAATATATGGTCGAATTCATATAGATATTGAAAAAAAAGTAACACAAACATATAAACTTATTTTCAGCAACTGCAGTTGCTATTTGAAACAATCTGACACTTAAAATCTTTTAAAATATATTATAATTAGCTTACGGAAGAGTTTTGTTTACATTATTTAGAATTCTATTGTGCTCCTGACTTCACTTCATTCGCACTCGTTAGATAATGTTATTAGAAGTAGTAGAAGTAGTTGTGATTCAAGTAACGTGACTTAAATAGTGCTTTCTGGGTAGAAGCTGAATGAATCGAATGAGGACTGGCATAGCAAGAAAATCCTCAAGGGAGTGTTCAGCTTAAAAATAGCCAACTCTGATACTTAGAAATGTAAAAAATGTTGCAGTTTGATTTTAACTTTACATAGACAGTCCAACATACATAAATGAATTAGTTGATGCAGTGGCACAGCCACGGGAGGGGTTTTGGGGTTAAAACCCCTCCCAGAACACAAGTACAGTTATCTCTCTGTTTAACGACTTTCAAGGGACCACAAAAAATCGTCCTTAAATAGAAAGCGTCTTTAAATAGAATGCTTTTAACACTGTAGTGGACCATGTGGGACCTTGAAAAGCCGTCGTTAAATAGAGAAAGTCGTTAAATAAAGCGTCGTTAAACAAAGAGCCAACTGTACATTCATTTCCTCCGTTAAAATCAAGGGGAAAAAAGCAGAGTATATGAGCTTTTCCAAGCGGAATAGGTTTCAACAAAATATCTTACTGCTTTTAATGATTGGGAAGCAGTCGGAAATTACTTTTCAATTCTTAAATATAAAAGTTGTATTTCATGATGAGCAACCTACGTCCCCCCTGATATAAGATAGCTCAATAAAGCTCTACATGGTATCATGGTCCCTCAGCATCACTGAACAAATCCTTTTTAGGGATATCTAGAGAGAGGAAGCCTACCGCACCGGATTTTCTGAGGCTCTTAACCAATTCTCATCGAAAGATCGAAACCGTTATTAGCTAGTATTTGACATTCATAAAGACATGAATGTATTTGAGGAAGAGGTTTTAAATGATCTCGCAAAAAACACACAAAAAATTAAGATAAGATCAAAGTAAAACTAATGATAAATATTCTATGCTTTTTCTCACTTGCTTTGTTTCATAGTGACGGATTATTAATTGTTTTTAAGCAAGTACTTTGAATGAATAATTACTAATCAGTAGAAATTCTTTGATATTGAATAAGTACGCATTGTAAATGAATGGGAAAGAAAGCAACAATTTTCGATTTTGAAAACCCCTCCCAGAAAAATTTTCTGGGTGCGCCACTGAGTTGATGGAAAAAGCTACTTTAGCAGAATGGAATTTTTTAGGTTTCCCTTTTATTGAAGATTAATTTTGAGTGTCAAGGGAGAAGTACGGACCCGGGGACCACCCCCTTTCCAACACCGCTCAATCCAGACGACATCTTAAATTTTAGGCAAAAATACGTAAATTTCGGACATATTCTCAAATTTAAAGACGTTCAAACTAGGTCCTTCCTTAGCGGGGGATGGTGATGGATCAGATGGTCTTCGTCTGCATTTTCAAAAATGAAAAGTTGACATAAAGAAAAAGTTGTGCAAAGTAAAAAACTTTAAAAATGTATCATTATATTTTCCTTCACAACGGCAATCATTATTATTTTTCATTAAAAGCAGCTCATTGAAACAATTACGATCTCAAAAAAATATTTTCTGAAACAAAGTTTATATTTTTTAATTTATTCATTTATTTATTTATTTTCACAAAAATCTTAGCTTTCTTCATTCCTACTAAATAAAAGTGTTGTGCAGTTGAAACGAATGGATTTGACTTGAAGCTAATAAAATCGACATGATGCTATGATGAATAAATTTTTTGATAAATATACAGTTACAGAGTTTGATATTATGATTAAACATAGTGTCCAAATATCAAATGCAAAGCCTGATTAACGCACGATCCGGCTGGTTCGTGGACCAGGGCACCAAAAATTTAGAAGCACCAAAAGTGGGGTAAACTTCGTTCTTTTCCCCTTTTTCCTGGAACAATTACTTCGAAAATATGTGGATTTTCTTGTGGGAGGGCATCCCCATCATTTAGAGGAGTCAATTGACACTCACCCCTGACTTGGAAAATTTATTTATTTTATTTTTTTTTTTTTACTATAAAAGGTGTTAATGATTTCCGATAAAATTTGCATTGAGTGCACACCCTTTAACACCATTCTCGAAAAGTAGAAATGACGAGACTTTTCCAGACACTGGGCACCACCTTGCTTTGATCGGGCCCTGACCGACTTGGAAGAGTTAGTTAGAATTAACAGAGAGTTTATAAACATATGAAAACTGTAAAACTAGATGCCAATACTCGCAAAGCTTTCATTAAAAATAATCAATGTACTTCAACGTCAGCTTCCTTACTAACCCTGAGCTTCCATATTCGCTATAATAAATCAGCCCCTTACCCTAAATAGTAGCAAATGAGTAGCCTCTTTTGCTCACTCCCTGTTTCGAGAAAAGTTTTTTGCCACTTTTGAATGCTCTTATCCTGGAGTGAATTTCTTTTATAAAGTGTCTGAAACATTCTTTGCATTGCTGCTATGGATTTGTGTTTTGCATACCAGAGAACAAATTTGTACCTTTTCCTGACGTTATTTTCCTTCATCTCCACTCTTAAAAAGTTCAGATTCGAGAAAAAATATTTGCCGTTTAAACTAAGAATTCAGCTGCTAAATTTTGCATCATCGTAGTCGTAGCGTTTACATTTTCTTTTTAAATCCTCTGTTCAAATTCAGTACATTTTATTCGGACACGGGACACTCTGTATATTTATTTTAATTTATACTCTGTGTCATTAGTTATTGGATATGACATGCGAGACTTTTTTCTTTTTTAGCGGTCATATTAATATCCTTCTAAACAATAGTCAGATTTTAGACTACCATGACTAGAACATCAAGCTGAACCTTGTGTATACAAATCAGACACGCTCAGGGCCGGATTTAAGGGAGGGCAGGCGGGGCTATTGCCCCTGGGCCTCCACTACAAACGGGCCCCCACAATAACATTTTTACAAAATATCCTAACTTTCACGGGTCAAAAAAAACGAAAATATCGGATATATACATATATATCAAAATATTCGGATACATATCAAAGTATCGGATATTTTCGAAAATATGATGATCTTTTTGAACCCTGATTAGGGGCCTCCACTCCGTCGTTCCCCCGGGGCCTCCACACTTCCAAATCCGGCCCTGGACACGCTCGAAAATTTCAATATGACATTTTTTTTTTCGTTTTTAAAAGTTCGTTACGAGTTTGCGTAAATCCATGTAGCTGTTTTTTTTTAATATATATATATATATATATATATATATATATACATTTATGAGCATCAGGAGACATTTTCCCCACCACTGAAGACTGAAGGGGAACATTATACAGTGTTGACATAAAAAAATATCCTGCTTTTAAAAATTTATATTTCATAAACTATTACACTTAGCTCTATAAATGATACATAAAAATAAACTGTGAAAGTTTTTTTTAGCGTACTTAACTACTTAAACGTGCATGTTCCGCACTAGCGCAGCCAGAAATTTTTTCCAGAAGGGTTTTTTTTGAGCACAACAGTCCTTCCACGTGTATTAACTACTATATTAAGATTGGCCACAATGTTAAAACCAAGACCTCTGGGTTCCCCCCCCCCTATCACTTCGCTGAGCCACTGACGTTCTGCAACGCTGGATTGGCCATGCAGGTGATGATGATTTACCCTTTATGCGTTGGCCAGCCAGATCCCCAAACCTAACCACATATCACCTTTTTTTTTTTTTTTTACGAGGTTTCGTCAAAGACTGTTTTTACACCACCTATTTCGATGAAATCAATATTCCTAAATACATCAATAAATACAAGAAATATATTTGTAATGGATTAGTTCATGAAGGCGGCATCTTTATTCTGGTGGGAAATTCTTTACCGATTGCTTAATGACTTTTGTATTCAGTGAAACCTATGTAAGTTGACCATTTGGTGCACTTTAGTGGCCAACTTAAACAGGTGGTTAACTTATAGAGCTTGATTTATATGATATCAGACTAATTCTGTACTTGAAAAAGCGGTCACCTTAAACAGGTGGTTAACTTATAGAGCTTGATTTATATGATATCAGACTAATTCTGTACTTGAAAAAGCGGTCAACTTAGACAGGTGGTCAACTTACAAGGGTGGTCAACTTTACAGGTTTTACTGTACTTGAAGATCATTAATTCATTTTTTTTGAGGGAACGATTAGGAGAAGATTGACAGATAACTTTTTCAATTGTTCCCCCTCCCCTCCAGTCCCTGCGATTTTTTTTTTTAAATTCTCCCCGTGACCAAAGGCGACCGCTAATTTTGCCATTTACTGGAACGAAATATGTAATTTAATTTTGAAAGCATTTAATAAAAAAAAAAAGAAAAGAAACTGAGCTATAAAAAATAATAAAATAAACTAAAAATAAATAAATAAATAAATAAAAAACGAAAAAAAAAACGATGCGTGAAAATATTATTTGAAACTAATAAAATTCTAAAATATCATCTAACATCCATCCCAAAACATTTTTTGGGGTTGAGTAAATTTAATGCTCCGACGCTCAAAATATTCCAAGGACTGGAGAGGAAAAAGGTGATCAAGTATTTTGTGGAGTTCAGGAACCTATCGAATGTTTGAAAACTGCTAAAGGAACTCAAAAAGTTATCCCAACGTTTCAAGTAGCCTCTGAAGTTCAAAAATATTGTCCACATTTGAAAACATTTCATGATAAAAAAAAAATAATAATAATGATAGCAAAAGCAAATGGGGTTGTTTCCTTCAGTCAAAAGTACTACTTATAGTCACTGAAATTGAAAGAGTAAGCAAAAATAAATAAATAAATATAAAAATAAATAAAAAATAATAATAATATCATGGAGCGAGAAAAACCTTTCATTTTCCCAACGCTTAATTTTTGATTACTTTTTTAAAATGTCCGATTTTGAAAATAAGGCGTGGTTTTAAAGCGTGGTTGACGTCACAAATGATGTACTTTGGCGCATCTGTCTACCGAGTTTCCACATTCTGATAATCAAGAAACGAATTAAATATTGCGCTCTATCCTTGCTATCAACCCTATCGTTGCCCGAAAATGTAAGTAAAGATGCAAAATAAATACTTTGCTCTGTGAATGGCATTTCATCATTTGTGACTTCATCGGCAGAAGCGTAAACAGTGAAATCGTACGGATTCAAGGTTTTTTTTTTTTTTTTTTTTTTTTTTTTTTAATATTAAACTTAGTTTAGAAAAATTATTTTGAAAATGGTCAGATCCTATGTTTTTAAGCATGCTCTTTCAGAAAAAAGATACTCTTAAAATTTCAGAAACAACCCCATTATAAAGAAAATTAAAAAAAAAAAAACACTTCGACGCTCTAAAACATTTTATAGAGTTTTAAAAGTCGGAATGAGAGAGAGAGAGAGAGGAAATTTTTTTTTTCTGGGTTTACAAACATATTAGTACAGTAAAATTAGGGCAAAAAATGGCCAAACCCAAACATCCAAAAAAAAAAAAAGGTGAAACCTGTTGCAAATTACTTCTTACCCTTCCAGCAAGAAGGGGTAAAAAGTCCCAGAACTTTGAGCGTCGGGTTTTGGGGGGAAGGGGGGGGGGGACGAAATTATCCTCTATTTAAATAAAAATAATTTCTATTACTTAATAAAAAATTCTCAAACCTTGCAGAAACCACTCTATAATTGTAAAATAATAAACTCTCACAGAAAAAAATTCTAATTAACAGGGGGGCACAGGCGGGGGGGGGAGAATGGGGGGTCATGGAGCAGCTTTGCGTCATTGGAATTTTTAAGACAGTTTTTTCAAGGGGTATTTCTTTCTTTTTTGAGGGCTTTTATTCTGAATGGATGCTCCGTCACACTTAAGGGGTGCGCCATCGCTTTTTTTGAAGGGGGGGGACCCTGAATTTACATTCTAAAATGAACTATTGCAGTGAAGTTCACGAAAAAATTTCCCTGATTTAAACTTTTCCGAAGTACAAAATGCCACACAATGATATGATAATGTCAGAATGATAATTATAAAAGATCTAAGCGAGCTTAGTAACCAAATTATTTGTGACTGGAGTAATTAAACTGTTTAGAGCGCTGGAAAACAAAATTCCTGTGCAACATGAAAAAAAGTCCAAATTGACCAAAGTTTCCCTACTTCTTCTTGATTAACAAACTTCAACTATTCTACAATCTTTTGCCATCACCGTAAGGGGGAGACAAACCGAAATTGCCAATAGTGAGACGGGCAATGCTGCAGTTCTGCACCCTCTAAGTCGGTGGGAGTTCTCATTTGCAAACACCGAGCTACCTCTCTTTTACGCAGCTGGTTATGTGAATTATGCTAAATATGCAGACATATACTTCTTACAACACTATCTCAAACTTTTAAGTACATTATGCGATAAAAAAAATTGATCACATCAAACATTAGCTAAAACATTAGCTATCCAATGATCTAACGCAGTGACAACTTCAGGTGGTCTAGAACCTGTAGTGATTCAACGATAGAACAAGTCTTGATGAGAGCAATGAGCAATACAACAATAGAATGCTAAATATTTACACCTTTTTGTCTCTCAGTTTGGAAATCACAATCCGTTTCTAAAGCCCCCAGAAGTTTCTTCCCTCTTAAGTTGGTAGTGGTATTGCTCGCTGATGAAGGTGAGTTGCAATGAGACCTTTAACGTTCGGGTAGTAACATCAAAGGATATTGAAGGCAAACAATTTTGTGGCATTTCTTTGTAAAGGAGGTAAACGGTTATGTCTTTAGCTTCTGTTACGAGAGTAGTTACTATCTGAAAAGATGTGTAAGCCCAAACCATCTTTTACACCGAATGGTATGAACATTAAAGATGGAATAACAAATTGTTAAAAACTTCTGGTACGAGTTATGCGCTGATCCTCCATCAGTATTCGATGAATCTGGTTTCAGAAGGAAAGAAATCTTGTATCGTTAAAGTGCTATTATCTGAAGCAAAAGGTTCATCCACCATCACAGAACGAACAGCTGGTGTCATATATGAGGGAGGCAGTGAGAAGCAAAGGGACGTAAGTGGACATTTTCAAGTTTTGAATAAAACGCGTTTAAAGATAAGATCCTAGGTAGGCTTTCATTGATTTTCTTTTCTAAATCATGCTGTATAGAAGCAACTACCAGGTCTACTAGTACCATCTCTTGCCTCAAGATAAAGGAGAGGTTCACCAACCATTTGTACTGGTTATCTCCAATAGATGGAAGATACCTGCTTGATCATATTTTTGGTAATGATCTGTAAGCTTCAAGGAAATATGCCAGCAATGCAGTGTATAGGTAATTTGTAAGTATGGGAAAGCTAGTGTCATTTTTGATGGGTGCAAAGAAAGCACCACAGAAATATAATCTGCGTCCTATTACAACCGCCAAGCCTTCTGCTCTAGAAGACTTTCTGCGTCTCAAATCTTGTGCTTGCTCTGAGGAGTTCATTGGATATAGTGAATGTTTGAAAAGTCTGAAAGTGGACTGAAGTGCTCAATTATATGCACAAACTGTGTTAGACATAGCTGCAACAATAACGATTTTGCTGAGGATCTAGATTCTAAAAAACATCTTGATACCGAAGACTTTTTGATACACGCTTAGGAAAAATCATTTGAAAGCAAAAAATAGTTCAGCGTAATTTTTCTGGCCATTTAATCGAATGTGCACCATTAGAGGGGGTGGGGGGAAGGATTATATTTTAGTATATAATTTCGTTTTGGGAGGTGAGCTACTGTTCCTAAGGGGTGGACAGTCCTGATTTAATGCATTTTTGATTTGCATGAAATAATACTTCTACTTGAAATAAAGGGGGGGGGGTGAGGATTTATTTTATTTGGCGGAGGGGGGGGGGGTGCTGTAGCTTTGAGAGCAGGTGCACCATCGATCTTGGAAGATGGACACACTCGATTTTTAACTTTACCTTAGCATAAAGTAATGTTTCCATATGTAATGTATGGAGGGGGGTTCGGGGATACTGCTTCGTTTTACGGGGATAGGGGGGCTCTGTAGTATTGGTGGGTTATGTCATCCCTCTTGGGGGTCAAACACCTTTAATTTCATGCTTTTAAATTTAGTAAAACATAATATTCTCACTTTAAATTTACTCTAAAAATTCTGGAAAAATACCCAAAACAGCAATTTTTAGATGCCCCCCATTCCAAAACCCGACGCACAATGGGGTGGGACTTTTTGCCTGTTCTTATTGGGAGTGTAATAAACAATTTGCACCAGGTTTAGCTTTTTTTTTTTTTGGATGTTTGGGTCCGACCCCTATTTTTACTGTACTATATTTGACTTTTGAACACATGAAACTATTCTATGAAGTTACTAGATGTCCTCCGATGACTTAAACGACATATTCTGTCGTTAGAATATAAAACTTTAAAGTGCTCAGCGCCTGCAAATTTAAAAACAATCATTCAAAAGGATTAGAAAATTTCTGTACATATTATATTTCTTTCGAGCCCCCTCCCCCCTCCTTTTTAGTTAACTGTATGAACTTATTTTCATTTATTTTTAAACTACAGTTATCATTTTCAGTTCAAGACCTGAAATGGTTTGTGCCCATGCCCAACATCGTCCCTTGTAAATGATGATAAAGAAGACAATAATAACAACAGTGTGACTTTTTATTGAAATTGCCAAACTTGCATGAAGTATCCGCAAATTAAGACAAAGTGAAGAGAATTGCTCTCTTAAAGTTTCATACATTACATGAAAAGTTCGGATGTGATAAAACCATTTTACCTTAACCATTAGTTAAATTCATGGCATTAAAAATTGAAATGGAAGGGATGTGGAATGTAAGTTTTCCAGACAACATAAACTTCACCTTGACCGCTGAGCTAAAATGCAACCTGGAGTAACGACTTCAAGTGGACTGGGGAAGTAATATTCAGTCCGGTATAAAAAAAAGAGAAAAGCGGGTGAAATTTTTAAGAGGGGAATTCTCTATTATTATTATTATTATTATTATTATTATTATTATTATTATTATTATTATTATTATTATTATTATTATTATTATTATTATATTTATTTTTTGAGTTATTATTATTAAAGTTATAAAAATAATAATAATAATAATAATAATTTTTTTGAGTTATTATTATTAAAGTTATAAAAATTATAATAATTATTATTAATATTATTATTATTATAATTATAGTAATAATTATTATAATTGTTATTTTATTTTTTTAAATATTATTATTATAATTATTATAATTGTTATTATTATTATCATCATCATTATTATTGTTGTTATAATTATTATTATTATTATTATTGAAATCAGGCTGCTAAATTATGCCTTTTTGATATTAGGTTTTAAGTTTAGTTCCTTTTATACTAAGCCTTTTCTGGATACAGGAGACCAGGAAGACAGACTTGTTGAGAAGATTTCTGGTGTAATTATTCCACTTCATTATTTTCCCAAAGTGAGCATTCTGCACTTTCAATTAGAAATGAGTACGCCTCAAAAAAAAAAAAAAAAAAAAAAAAATGCATATAGCGCTAAGTAAGAAAAGCGCACGTTAAAAAATGAAAGTACTTCAGGAATGGGGGTTTCAAGCATTTACAGTTTTAAAAAACCTATACACTTGTATTTGGCTTGTAAAAATGGCAGTTACTCCAGTTTGTCTTCATAGCTCAGTAACGGTAACACAACTTCAAGGTGAATAAAAAATTGCAGATGTCACACGGCAGTAACGTCGAATACGAATGTGCTTCACGTGAGCTGTAGTGCATTTCTTTTCCGCTAGACGTCGTTTCATGCCTTGTAGTATCCGCCCCAATTGTAGGAAGGAGCAGCTACGACCCTCGCTGTGTATGGACTGGAGTACATTTTATTGCTGAAGATCCGGCTGGCTGGCTGGTATGCATAAGAGTACGTATTGGCCTTGACGGGGTAGGATGCCTGGGGCATGACGTTGTACCCGCTGTACGGCTGGTATGAGTATGGAGAAGCGTACATGATGTTCTGTACTGGTCGAGGTACTGTGTAGGCAACTGGGGGGAAGACGTATTCGATTTGTTTCCTCTTCTTTTCTTTCTTTTCTGTAAAAATCAAAAAGAAAACATTGCCACTGAGTTTCAAAAAATGTCTGCTTAACCTAAGACCAAGACCTAAAATGGACGGAGCAAGTCCAATTATTGGCTTAGCAAAAGCCGACCCAAAGACCCCAAGTCACGTGACTCAACTACGACGAATGGTTGTCACGTTTCGCGTGAAACTAGCGAAGGAAAGCAGATTTCTCCCAATGCTTTGCTTCAAAATCTATCACGTAACTTGGGGTTTTGGTTTCACAAGTGAAAATCTTCACTCCATCCATTGTATCTCTTCTCAATGGATTTAACAGCATCATTTACGGCCGTATCCACCAACCGAGTGTTGAACCTCAGTCAGATGCTCGAACCGCACGTTGAAGCCTTCTGATTGGTTGAAGGAAGCTTCGATGGGCCCCGTCAGGTGTCTGACCGAGGTTCAGCTCAGCTGGTGAATATGGTCATTTGAGGCCAAACATTAAGAGCAAATGCAGCAGTTAAACTGAAATGTTAATTCGTTAATCCCTCAGCAATCCATAGGGATACTTCTGCTAGGCCAGCGAATCCTGAAAAATGCGTGAGACCTGTTGTATTGGTTAGAACTCTCTATAAGGATAAAAGGAGGCAAAGGGTAAAAAAAAAGGAAACATGAATCATACTGAAACTAAGGCTGTTGCATTGCTGCCTACCATGGTTCTTGAGACATAATGCTCAATAGAGAATTAACCAACGGAAAATTAATTTCTTAACTTCAAGGGATATTTACTTGCATTTACATAATAGCAAATGCTATTGCCACCCAGCCGAAATAATATCTGCTGGGTGACGCAAGATTTAGGTGTTGGCCGGGTACGCGTTTGGTCGTGGGTTCTGAACTCAAGGTTCAAGCGGCCAGTCGGTGGGTTTTCGAGATGCTGGAAAATCGTCAGCACTCATTTTTTGTGATTATACAGCATGTTAAGGAACTTTGAAAGGGAAACTGGGCGTTAAAGATTATCTATGCCACTGACATCCGCGCCTGAGTGGTAGAAAATGAAAAGCTGGATGCCATACATCGGGGAATCGCAGTATGTCTGCAAAAAGTTAATGGTGTCTAACGCAACTCCATTGAAAAGAAGCAGTGGAAAGACATATAATAGACAAAATATAATTATTTTAAATAGTTGTTACTACTTTAATAGAAATGTGTTTCATTTTCGTCGTCAAGAAAAAATAGCTTGAAACAATGAAAAGAATTTGGATAGATAAAGTTTTTGGCAATCATTGCTGCTTAGAATTTCTATTCCTATTCCTATTCCTATTCAGAGTCACAACTGACTACAACTGTATTTATGTCGAGGACTGCATACTATGTGCCTTGCCTCCATTGTTTTTTTATATACCGATAGATGGCAGCACCATCACCGGATCGAGCAGTTAATGAGAATTTAGAACTAGTCCAAGAGCTAATAGCTACCTGGTACTAGCACCCCCAGAGGTATCGCTTCACTTGGAGGACATTGAGACCACGAGCATATTTAACGTCGCCCAGTCCCCTTTAATGACGACGGTGGGTCTTCGACCAGCGAGGATCGAACCCGAGGCCTCCGGCCCCGAGTCCAATGCCTTACCGATCGGGCTACCACGGCCCTTAGGAATATTTACTTGTATTTACATAATAGCAAATGCTATTGCCACCCAGCCGAAATAATATCTGCTGGGTGACGTCAGATTTAGGTGCTGGCCGCGTACGCGTTCGGTCGTGGGTTCTGAACCCAAGGTCCAAGTGGCCAGTCGCACAGTGGGGCGAAAACGCCAAAAAGCGCTCAAAAGTGTTTTTAAACCTGTCTCGCTCGTTTGTTTACACAGGCATGTTATAATGAATTTTTCTCGATTTGCTTGGGCTCAGGGTCCAAAGTTCGCAGGTTTACGCAGCTAATTCTTTTTCAGGGTCTTTCTACAGACCATTGATGACTCATTAATATTAATTTCTAAGAGAACATAAGAGGACATTTTTTTTGTAGAGTGTTTTGAAAAAAAAACTTTGAATTCCGAAGTTTTTGGTGCTGATCAAAACCGTTTTTTGGTTTGAGAATTCGATGACTCATTTTTTTTCGTCCTCTTACTATCGTTGGACACGACATAAATTAAATATACCGGCCTTTATTAAGAAACATAAATTATAGACTGGTTAAAAGCAATTTTTGTAAATTCCCGCACTCATGGTTCTTCAACTTTCTAAAGGCTCCCTTCAGCTTTGTAGTGGACGAAGGGCTCTAAAATTCCAGTTCTGATTGCCTAAGAGGTAGGCCTGTGAAAAATTTATCAATCATCAATTGTTTTAGTATAGGAAAAAAAATCCCATTTATAAGCGCTTTTTGGCGTTTTCGCCCCACTGTGAGTCGGTGGGTTTTCGAGATGCAGGAAAATCGTCAGCAGTCATTTTTTGTGATTATGCAGCATGTTAAAGAACTGGGAAAAGGAAACTGGGCGTCAAAGATTATCTATGCCACCGACATCCGTGCCTGAGTGGTAGCAAATGAAAAGCTGGATGCTATACATCGGGGAATCGCACTATGTCTGCAAAAGGTTAATGGTGTCTAACGCAACTCCATTGAAAAGAAGCAGTAGAAAGACACATAATAGCAAAATATAATTATTTTAAATAGTTGTTACTACTTTAATAGAAATGTGTTTCATTTTCGTCGTCAAGAAAAAATAGCTTGAAACAATGAAAAGAATTTGGATCGATAAAGTTTTTGGCAATCATTGCTGCTTAGAATTTCTTTACTAATAATAAAGCTGAAATTCTGTCTGGATGTCTGGATCTCTGTCTGTCAGGATCTCTGTGACGCGCATAGCGCCTAGACCGTTCGGCCGATCTTCATGAAATTTGGTACAAAAATAGTTTGTAGCATGGGGTGTGCACTTCGAAGCGATTTTTCGAAAATTCGATTTTGTTCTTTTTATATTCCAATTTTAAGAACATTTTACCGAGCAAATTATCACAACGTGGACGAATAAATTACGGAATTATCATAAAGTGGAACCGTAACATGGGCGAGCAAATTAACATAGCCATATTGGCGAGAAATTCATCATCCATTATTTGTAAATATACAGGCGAACCAAATGACCTTTTCATTTTCTACTACGGGCAAAGCCGTGCGGGTACCACAAGTATGAAATAAAGGTAATTAGTTCATCGAAGTTCTTTTTGTTTTGAACAGTGACTTTCCAGACATTTAAAAATATTAGAAATCAAAATTACCTTTCTTTTCTTTTTCTTCTTTTTCTTCACCTTCTTCTTTAGACTCTTTACTCTCTCCCTCTTCCTTCTTTTCTTCTTCCTCTTTCTTCTCCTCTCCTTCCTCTTTTTTCTCTTCTTCCTCTTTCTTTTCTTCGCTTTCTTTTTCTTCTCCAGATTTTTCCTCTTTCTCTTTTTCTTCTTCTTCTAAATAAAAAAAAAAAGATATAAGAACTTTAACTCCAAGCTATATGTTTAACAAATTATTTGTTATCCTGATAAGGAAACATTTTTTTCTGTTTGTAGCTGCAAAAGTGGGTATATATCCTTCTTTTTTTATTTTTTGTAAATGTGTTTTGTTCACAGATTCTGCAATACTTTGGCAAGCCACCAATAAAGGGACAGCCAGAGCGTTTCAAAATGGTATCCCAAGGAACGGATACAAGGGAGGGGACATGGGGGGGGGGAACCTTTTCGAAACTGAAGTTCCTAAAACCTCAATTTTAGAGGACTTTCGATGATGTTAGGGGGAGTGAGTTTCGAAAAGTTCCGCAGAAAATATTACGAAATTGTATTTCTAAAACGCAATTTTAGAATACCTGTATCAGCAAAAAAACTTGGCTAAACCTCTGTATTTTAGTTGTTTTAAATGAAAACCATGTCTCTGCCTCCATGTCCTACACACTCACGCGCATACATACACAACAACACACACACACGGACACATACACGCACACACAAACACCTACACACACATACACCTACACATACACACACGCATACATACAGACACCTACACATATACACACACAAAAACATACACACACAACTACCCACACATTCATGCCTGCACACAGACACAAACACACATGCCTACACACACATACACCTACACACACATACGCATACACATACACACACGCATACATACAGACACCTACACACATACGCATACACATACACACACGCATACATGCAGACACCTACACATATACACACACAAAAACATAACACAACTACCCACACATTCATACCCGCACACAGACACAAACACACATACACATACCCCTACACACAAACACACATACCCCCACACACAAACACACACGCCTACATACACACACTCGTGATTGCGAAAAACATAATTTGAATTCAAAATGTCAAAATTCAAATTAATTTTTTTTTGGGGGGGGGGGAGGGGGAGATACCTGTTTTTAAAGCCATACGCTTCAAATAACAATGCGGGACAATTTCAACCAGCGAAGACGATAAAGACATTAGATTTACGTTTTCTACAAAAGTTATCGACTTACTTTCTGAGAGAAATTGAAGAGAGAAGGGGGGGTGGAGCAGTAACCGCAATCTTTAATTGATATTTTTATTTCAGTTTTTATGCTCTTATTTAGCAGGTCACAACATCATTTCATATTATTTGATGCTTGTTTCGCAGTGTTTCTGCCATTCTATTGGTTTAGCCTTTGCGATTGAATTTCTTACTGTCTGACCACGGAGTGTATGGAAAGGCAAACATCCGGTTTGCACGCGGAAATGGACGCATCTATTAGTTTTCAGGGATGTCAGCTTTTGCAGATGTGTGTTAGTCTCTAAATTAGGCAGAGACTCATATAAGCGGAACACGCGCATCAAATTTTTACCTCCCTCCCCTCATTCAGATAGACTCGTCTTAACTGGACGTTTGCCAATTGCATACAATCCGTGGTCAGACAGTATGTTTTTCTTTCGTTATCTGTAGCATTGTTTATGTCTTCTTCCGTTGTGTTTAAGAGTGAGGAAAAATAATGTTTTAATTGGTTCTAGATACTATGGGAAAATTTTAAGGAAGAAATACAGGCGCAGTAAAAATTATAATGAGCTAACAAAAAGTTCTGGTATGAGAGGAAGTCCAAAAACTAATGGGGGAGTCAGAATGAGATAAAACGAGCTGATGTGTGCATCACATGACTTCCTTTTACTCCAATTTAATGTCATTTTCTCATTATTGGCAGTTTTAATATGAGTCAATAGTTTACTCTCTAAATATCACAAACAGTGGCCAAATTGAAACCAAATTTTAAAATTAAAAAATAAGTCGCCAAATTTGTCGCCAAGTTGGCGACAAAACGGCGACTAAAAGATTGGCGATATATCGCCAAGTGTCCGACAAATTATAACACCACTTGAGATTACATCGAAATTAACAATGATTTCCCCCCAAAAGGGGCAAAAGACCCCCTTTAGAGCATCCGAATACAACCAAAAAGGAAGGTGCACAACTAGACCCCACTAGGAGTCTACGCACCAAATTTCTACTTTCTAAGACATTCCGTCCTTGAGCTCTGCGACATACATACGCACATACATACGTATATACAGACGTCAGGAGAAAACTCGTTGAAATTAACTCGGGGATCGTCAAAATGGATATTTCGGGTGTCTGTACGTTCCTAGGCACATACCCACATGTAGTCGGGTTGAAAAAAAAAAAAAAAACTCAACATTCATTTGGGGGTGAGCAAAATGGAAATTAAGGGCTATTTTTGGGTGAAAATTTTTTCGCGAATACAATACTTCCTTTTTTGTAAAAGGAAGAAAAATTTGTGCAACAAATTCAAGGACGGTAGAATTTAAGGAGTAAGATGATTAGGCTCTTACGATAATGGATTTGAAGCTATGATAAATTTGGCAAACTATACTAATCATAGTAAGCTGTAAATCCATCCTATACATAAAAAGCAAAGAGTTGCCACCCCATACAAGCAGGTGTACAAAAAAAAAAAAAAAAAAAAAAAACCTATCTTGTTAGGGCATTCAGAGGTTCCAGTTTAACATCTGTCTGGGAAAATCAGTTTGAAACAGCCATAACAGAACCAGAGGTTAGTCAACTCCCGTAAAGCCTTCACACTGATAGCAAAATTAAAATTTAGCACACCTGTGAACATGATGTGGCTCCACTTGGTGATTGCTTGTCTGCTTTGCCACCTTTTGTGAGATGTTTACTACCTTCGAATCTATTATGGCTATTCCAAATTGATGATCCCACACAAAAGAGGAACTGCAGTTGCTGGGTGGTAACGACCAGTGGTATCCAATACCCGCGCTCACAACACACTTTTGTACCTCGCAAATAACCGCTCCGGCTCCGAAGAAAACCGGTTGAAAATTCCCCATTTACTGTCTGACCATCTATTACATGGAAAGGTTAATATCCGGTTTATAGGCGGAAATGGACGTATCTATTAGTTTATAGGGATGTTAGTTGGTTTGTTTCAGATGTGCACTTTTGCCTCTCTGTTATTTAGCCTTAGTTTCGTAAAAATGAAAATTTGCTCACAGCAACATTTTTTAAACTTGAAGTACATTCGATCCACATTCTTACGGCAAAATTAATTGATTTATTTATTCACAACACAGTTTTGAGCTTACCCAGTGTTGCCAGATGGTCAAATCCAGATTTCCCCAATTCCCTTCTAACTTTTCCCCAAAAAGCGATGTTTTCTATCACAATTCTCCAAATTCAAAAATTATTTTTCCACTAATATTTTCATAAAATGAATAGACTTCCTCTGATATTTTTGTCTCTCGAATAAATTTTTTTCCCCCAAATAGCCTAATTTTCTTATAAAATTCCCCAACTTTTTTTTTTCTTCCCGTTTTCGCTTTTTTTTTTTTTTTTTTGTTTTGTCTTTATCTATTTTTATGTTCACTAACTAATAATAAAGCTGAAAGTCTCTCGTTCCGGATCTCGCTCTCTGTCAGGATCTCTGTGACGCGCATAGCACCTAGACCGTTCGACTGATTTTCATGAAATTTAGCAAAGAATCAGTTTGTAGCATGGGGGTGTGCACCTTTAAGCGATTTTTCGAATATTTAATTTTGTTCTTTTTCTATTCCAATTTTAAGAACATTTTCCCGAGCAAAATTATCATAAGATGGACGACTAAATTACCAAGTTATCATAATGTGGAACCGTAACGTGGGCAAGCCAATCGGCGAGAAATTCATCATGCATTATTTGTAAATATGCAAGGGAACCAAAATACCTTTTAATTTTCTACTACGGGCAAAGTCGTGCGGGTGCCACTAGTCACATAATACAAGCGCCTGATCGAGAGATGAGAAATAGTCAAATATTTTTCTTTCTACTCGCATTTACTACTCTGCTTCTGTATGTATATTTAAACCATGATTTTTGTATATATTTTATCCAAGAACATTCTTCATCACACTTCTTTTTGCCTGTTTCACGTATCAACTAATAACTCACGCAGAACCAGGGCCGTATCAAAGGGGAGGGTTTTAGGGGTTAAACCCCTCCCATTGGGGAAAAAATTAATAAGCCAAATTAAGAAAATCTGTATTTGGTTTTTATTGACACAAATGTGAAAGTTAGTGTGCAGCGATATTAAAGAAAAAAAAAAAAGAAAAGAAAAGAAAAAAAAATTTTAATTTGAAGTTATATGCAATTTACAACTGGGACTGCTTTATCAACTAGAATAATACTTTTTAAAAACTGTAGGGGATGAATCACAGAATGATTTATCAATACCAAGCATTATGAATTTGGTATATGTTGCAGCAATGAAGATGCGTTGATTGTGTTTGGTAATGTAATTTGCATCTGCAATAAGCTTTTTCTTGTCTAGTATATTAAGCATTACATCAGAATATGAAACCCGATATACATGCTACATTATAAAAGAACTTGCGAAAACCTTTTTTAACATTTTTATTGCATATACTGCATAATAAACAAATTTGATTAGAAAGAAACAAACAAGGTTTTTTTTAAGTTTGAATAAAAAATGATGTAAAATGATGGAGTACTGCTGTCACTTTCTCAGCCAGAATTATCCTTCAAGTGCGGGAAGGAGGGGGGAGGGAAGCAGTCTTTACAGGTGTATAAATGTCATACTGGGATCGGCAATTTAACGTAAAACTCAAGCTTGTAAGGGGTTGAACTCCCTGCCTCACAGTTGAGGATGTACTAGTTTTAAAACCCCTCCCTAAATGAAAATCTGGACACGGGCCTGCGCAGAACTATTAATGCAAATTCCGTAGCATAATATTCCACATAATACGAAATGCGAATTCCATAAAGTTGAGCAAAGCTAAACCAACGCTGTTTGATACAAACAATGTAACTACCAGATGTCAAGACGCGAATTTAAATACCAAAAAAAAAAAAAAAAATCCGAGGTTTTTTTCCCCCAGGTTTTCACCAAGAAAAAAAATTTTCCCCAAAGAATTCCCCTCAAAACCCATTTCCCCAAAATTTCCCCAGAGAGCACCAGAATTCCCCAAAATGGGGAAATTTCCCCCAATCTGGCAACACTGCTTTACCATTTGGCTTTTACGTTCCTGAACATAGACTAATAATAAGAGTAGACCGAGCTTTTTCATTCTTGCTGATGAAGAAAATTGGTTCATAGATGTATCACGTGACTAGTGGAAGGGCTTGGCGAAGACTTTGGCAGCATGGTTGCTAGATGGCAGCATTATCTATAGTTTGGCACTCGACATGTATTTTAAGACAATGTGTTTTCATTAAAAAAAATTTCCAAGTGCAGAGATTGAACAGTTTTTTTTTTTTAGTTATGCATTGTTTTGACACTAGTAATAGCTTTTGGTCACAGTTTTCAGTAACTTTTATTTCATTTGAAACTACTACATCAGCGTTGGCGTAAACGTAATGGCGTAAACGTTTTGCGTTAACGCAAAAATGTACTAATCGGTATCTTAAATTGAAATTGTAGGTAAAAATCTTACCGTTTGCCGATTCTTTTTGGGCGCTTGAATATTTAATTGCTTAGAGAGTTATTGAAATTGACTAAAGAAAATGCACAATACTTTCTAAACGAAAAACTCACTATATTTACAAAATATTTACAACTTAGAATAACAAATTTACAAATCGGACTCCATAAAAGTTCATTCTTCCGTGTTCCATCAATTTTTATTTATTTTATTTCGATCGTCTGCTACGATCAACGCCCGCTGTTGCTAGGATATCCACTAGTCACATGGTTTGGTTTATGAGCAGCAAAAGGGTTGCCATAGCTCGGTCTATACTTATTATTAGTCTATGTTCCTGAACGAAATGAAAACATTTTATTTTATTTTTGTTATTTCCATGGTAACTATTTTTGTTTCCCCTCAGTTTATTTTTGAGAATGCAATAAATGAATAAGGCACTAGTGACATTATAAAACGCGAGCATTCCTAATCTCATCGTTAATTTTCCCTTCTCCCCTGCTAGATTTATTCAGATGGGATAGCCTTTACTTGGCAGATTGCCAAATTACATACAATCCGCGGTCAAACAGTACATATTTAAAGAGGTTATCCATTGTACCAGAGAAAGCGGTTCTTACCCAGCATCCTTAGCGGCTATGCCCAGCAAGTAGACGAACTTGTTTCGCGTAATGAATTCTGGGTAAAAACTCCGCATTTACTCCAGAAGTGAGCAGGAGGAGAAAAAATCCACATTTCCCCGGCAAATAACCGGAAAACGGTGAAAAACAGGTTATTTGCGTGGTCAAAACTGTCCATGGAAACGCGCCTTGAGAATTGATAAAAGGTAGAGAGAGGGAAGTCTTCAATTCTTGAAGAAATGATCCCGAGTCACGTGATGTATTTTAAACTAAACTACTGTCTGAATATCGATTACATGGAAAGGCTAATATCCGGTTTATAGGCGGAAATGGGCGTATCTATAGTTTATAGGGGTGTTAGTTGGTTTGTTTCATACGTGCACTTTTGCCTCTCTATTATTTAGCTTTAGTTTTGTAAAAATAAAAAAATTGCTCTCTCCTAGCAACATTTTTTTAATCTAAAGTATATTCGATTTATATTCTCTCGGCAATTGATTTATTTATTCACAACAAAGTTTTGAGCTTACCATTTTGCTTTTACGTTCCTGAACGAAATTAAAATATTTTCTTTTCTTTTCCATGGTAACTATTTTTGTTTTTCCTTATTTTATTTTAGAGAATGCAATAAACGAATAAGACACTAGTGACATTATAAAACGCGTGCTGCAAAATCCCATCGTTATTTTCCCTTCTCCCCTCCAGATTCATTCAGATGGAATAGTCTTTACTTGGCAAAATGCCAAATTGCATACAATCCGCGGTCAAACAGTATAGGGGGAAAAATCAAGTTTCTGTCTCTCGTTTTAAGGAAAACGCGTCTCTCATTCGTCGTAGCTGAACCACGTGACTTGGAATCTTTGCTTCAGCTTTTCCTAAGCCAGTGTTTGGACTTGCTCTCTCCAGTTATTAATTCCTGCATAAGGTGGTACATTCCATTTCTCGCCAAGCCTTTAAATTTGGTGGCTCTTCATAAATTTCGGCAGATATTCAGAACTTATATTCTGATGAAGGGGACACGGTGAAAATAATTTATGCGTAAACAATGTTTCAATATGCTCTTTCGATTGCTACCAAATTATTATTATTATTATCATATTTTTAAATAAATTTTTCACTATTCGTATGGTTATATGCAGTTACTGAGTGGTTACAATTCCTTTTAATGCAGAAAGATGTCACTATTCATTATGCATTAGTGCTTATTTCAAAGCCAAACTACACTGTAAGAAAAAATCCTGAAAATTTACAGTCAAATCCTATTTTACTGTTACAATAGAATAAACAAGAGTTTAAAAACGCAAAATGCGAGTTCGAACTCAGGACCTTCGTATTGGCAGGTGGCTATGCTGGCCACCATACCAACTGGGGCACATCGAGTTAGTGGAAATATGTGCTTTGCACTGTAAGTCACGTGGTGCCTCCATTGGCGCTGCAATCGTTTATATTTTCAGTACAATTTACTGTAATTTTTTCTGTACTGTAACACTCCATTTTATGGTTTTACCATAAAAATCTCCTGAATTTTTAACGGTGTAACGTAAGTTACGTAATCGTTACTTTACAGGACAGAGGAAAAACGTTTACCTGGTGCATACAAAGGATGGGACTTGCGCTCTTTTAACACTAATGAAAAATTACAAAGGATTTTTTGCTTTAAAATTACGTTCTTATGGATCGATGCAGAATAGCATTAATTAACGGATAACTAATTAACTGAAAATCGCAATTTTTGGACTTGCGCTAGTATGGCTCTGGGGTACAGAGGTACAGATTTTCGGTTCAAAAAGAAGGACCAAGAAAAAGTTTTGCAGTAAGTTACTGCAAAATTTCTTCGTACGAAACTGCAGTCCTCGGATTTAATGCCTGAGCTGGCGGTGTATTTTATGTATTTCTGTCTTAGCCCTGGCTTAGGGTTGTAACTTACTGCAAAATACTTAGCTTTGCGTTCAATCCTTGAGTTGAACCGCACCATTGCTGTGGTCACTCGTCTGGTGTGCAAATTCTACATTAGCAACCAGTTTGTTTGGCTCTCTTAAGAGGCCTGCAGCTCAGTTACTTCCTACTCCGGGCTGATGAGTGCTGAAAAGCACGAAACTGCAGTCCTCGGAGGGAATAACTGAGCTGGCGGTGTATTTTATGTAAAGAAGAAATTCTCTTACATCAACACAGTGCACATAACACTATTGGCAAAGCCTAATGAGTTTCCTCACCCCCATTTTAATAAAAGGAATAATTTAATCCCTCGGTAGACGTTTCATTATAAAGCAACATCCACACGTCGTCCGTACGGCACGTCAGAGACGCTTTTTTCTCCCTAAAACCAATTTTCAACCGGCGTTACCATGACAGCAAGCCGTATAGTACGGAACCCGTCAACGTGACGAGAAGCTAGATATCTGACGTCCGTAGAGTTGGAATTCGCATTTCATTGGTCTCAGAGAGATGAGCGCGCGCTTTCTACTGGGTGAGAGTACTGACATGAGCTTTACTCGCGTTCTTAATATATTGTTACAAATTTTGTAAATAGTGATTATTTTTATGATTACTTTGTTGCAATCTGGCTAAATTTAGCGCGTTTATTCCATTATTTTTCACCTAAAATTATCTTAGTAACGTAACCTGTAAATAGTTTCTTGTAATGTACATATATTTATTTTATTTATTTATTTATTAAAAGCATTGCACACTACAGAAATAATCCAATTACAGTGGCAACAATATACAAAAAGCAATTAAAACAAACTATACATTTAAAATATTAAAACATAAAGATTTAAAATTGTAAAATGACAAGTTAAAAATATCTAAAAATATAGCCCCCTTACATTCGACCGAAGTATGTGGTCCTCCATTTCTGAATGATAAGACTTGTGAATGGAATAAAAATAAAACATCCAGAAAGAAATAGAACTTTGTCGAACTTTTCAAAGCAGTATAAAGCCGTGTGGCATTTGAATGGGAGAATTAATTTGGGTATTTAAACTGTCTGAGACGCTAGCTCTGTTATTGTGTATATTAGCCTTTGCGCTGTGTTTTCGCGTATTTGGATGTAAATGCGTGTGTGACCGTTGAGTTTACGGTGTTAATTGATATTTTCCTAATTGCTATGGTTAATTTAGCAGTTGCTAAGGATATTTCTTGTACATAGTTGTAAATAAATCTCCTGTGTTTTTTCAAGAACTGTGTCGTCATTTAAAGAAAGTTTGAAGCTGCACCGGACTCGTAACAATATGAATGTTTCTCCCTTTTCAGAAAACGTACGTATGTCTGCTTAACGTGGCGAACGTGATCAGGGTTGGCAAAAACCCGGTTTTTTTTTTTAAAATCACATGGACCCAGGGTTTTTTTGGGGTTTT
The DNA here is from genome assembly GCF_026930045.1 of Uloborus diversus. Lineage (NCBI taxonomy): Eukaryota > Metazoa > Arthropoda > Arachnida > Araneae > Uloboridae > Uloborus > Uloborus diversus. Next base: position 5,811,521 of record NW_026557876.1, on the reverse strand, counting down.
TTAAAATAAAACCCAAAAAACCCAACTAAAGTTGGTTTTTTTTTAAAAAAGAAATGTGTTTTTTTTTTTTTTTTTGTCTTTTTTTAGGGAAAATGTGGGGTACTTGTAGCATATTGTAGCGTAAGTATATGGACAAAGCGCAAAAATTGTCTTGGGGTAAAAAAAAAGCTGGAAAACGAGTTAAAATTCAGGATAAAAAAAGGATAAAAGACGAACAAACCCAAGAACGGTGAAGTTTCAGATTTTTTAATTTTCATTATTACCAACAGTTAAGGCAAAGTTACTTCTCGAGTGATAAAATCTATTGTTCGTTTTGAATTACTACATTTTTTTTTTTGCATTTTACTTTATTGTATTTCATTTTGTCATGCAAAACTACTGTAGAACCTCAAGTAGTTTAAATCCCTTTTTACTGAATTCCAGCTTAATCAAGACATTTCTTTGAATTTTATGTTGCCTGTTTTTCTATTTCTGTGTACAGAGTAAGAAATATTAAACTTTTTCATAAGATAATGAAAATACTGTACATCCTATTCTGTTTTCTGTCCCACCGTTTAAAAACCTGTTGATTTCTAAAAAATATACCTTGTTTATTCGAGATTTGTGACGTGTTGATTTGCAGAAAATAATTCACATGAAAGCCTTTTAGCTAGAGTAATTTCCTCTGTACAATCTACAAGTATTGAGAAAATCAGACGTGACAAGTCTTAGTCAAGATAATTTGAGTTCTTTATATATATTGACCACTTAAAGAAAAGAGTTAAATACATTTGTTTAAAATCTTTGGACTATTTTTTTAATGCCGTTAAGAGTTAAGAAATACTATTAAAGTTAAAAATTCATTTTTTTATGTTCATTGTCTGTGGTGAAGAACAAATAAAAAAGAAGTTTAAAGTGTGAAAATATTTAAATTAATTAATTTTTTTAAAAACTTCTCAGAAAAATTAAAAAAACCCAAAAGTGGGCTAAATAATGGTTTTTTTTAAATGGGTTTTTTCAAAAAAAAACCAGGGTTGGCCGGATTGGACCCAATTGGGTTGGACCCAGCGTTTGTTTTTTTTGAAAAAACCCATCTAAAAAAACCCATTATTTAACCCACTTTTGGGGTTTTTTTTAAATTTTCTGAGAAGTTTTTTAAAAAATTAATTAATTTAAGTACTTTTACAATTTAAAATTCTTTTTTATTTGTTCTTCACCACAGAAAATGGACATAAAAAATGAATTTTGAACTTTAATAGTATTTCTTAACTCTTAACGGCATTAAAAAAGTACTTCAAAGATTTTAAATAAATATATTTAACTTTTTTCTTTAACTGGTCAATAAATAACTCAAATTATCTTGACTAAGTCCTGTCACGTCTGATTTTCTCAATAATTGTAGATTGTACAGAGGAAACTACTTTAGCTTAAAGGCTTTCATGTGAATTATTTTCTGCAAACCAACACGTCACAAATCTCGAATAAACACACACAAGGTATATTTTTTAGAAATTAACAGGTTTTACAAACGGTCGGACAGAAAACAGAATAGGATGTAGAGTATTTTCTTTTTCTTACCAAAAAGTTTAATATTCCTGACTCTGTACACAGAAATAGAAAAACAGGCAACATAAAATTCAAAGAAATGTCTTGATTAAGCTGGAATTCAGTAAAAAGGGATTTAAACTACTTGAGGTTCTACAGTAGTTTTGCATAACAAAATAAAATACAATAAAG